>NW_007727313.1:422722-423655 GCF_000696425.1 Galeopterus variegatus
CACACACACACACACATATATATGTATAAGTACATTTATATATACCTATTTCTATTTTTCTGCATGAAGACACACACACATTAACTCCAATTCCAATCTAACAACAAAGGGTTCATTCTAGTTTCCTTCCTTTTCATATTTATAGTTCTCTTCTCTGAAATACCTGGTACCTATTATGCTTAATATATTTTTATTTGATCAGTCTCCCCAAATGTCACCAATTTTCCATTACAGCTGCTATCTCATCCACTGGGCAGATGCCCTCATCACTCTGCTCAGGCCCTGACACCCACCTAGGGTCCATCTCCCACATGGATACCCTCTTCTTACTCCTTGCGCTCTGATACCTGCTCTGGACCACTGTGGCTCCTTTCTGGTTGGGACAGATACCTTACTCTGTCCTAACTAACAGTTTTAGGACTGAATTGCTATGGAAGGGAAGGGAAGGGAAAGAAAAAGGAAGAGAAAGACAATGGGTCTGGAATCACTTTAAACCCATGCAAACTATAGAGTTACATCTCCAACACTGTTAAGAATGTGCAAGTACCATATAGCCCAGAAAGAGTATATAGATTTTTCTGTTGAACTTATTGCACATTTCTGTTCAATATATTTTTTCAATCACATTTTCATATTCAGTGCTGGCTTTCGAGTCTGGCTCTCAAACAAGAGAAGAGTTGTATACACCTGCTAGACAGCTTCAGTTATCTGGGAAGTACCAAAGAGGGAAAGGGCATCAGGAGTTGTCACAAGTAAGGCTTTCATCTCTCTCGCCTGTGCTGGAAACTGCCTTGGTTCTCTTAAGGAAGAAGGAACTCAAACTCTGTAGGTACAAAGTACAAGAGTGTCATATGGCTAGAACCTGTGGCCACTGCCATCTTAAATTTGTAGGATTATTTCTTTTATAAACACTGAATTCTTGGGGACTTCTCA
>NW_007727313.1:424271-428878 GCF_000696425.1 Galeopterus variegatus
AGTAAGGCTTTCATCTCTCTCGCCTGTGCTGGAAACTGCCTTGGTTCTCTTAAGGAAGAAGGAACTCAAACTCTGTAGGTACAAAGTACAAGAGTGTCATATGGCTAGAACCTGTGGCCACTGCCATCTTAAATTTGTAGGATTATTTCTTTTATAAACACTGAATTCTTGGGGACTTCTCATATGATGCAGACAGGCTCATTCTGTATTGAAGGAACAAAAATTTATGGCAGGAAGATCATAAACTGTGGCTACCTGTAGTTGAAGTTCTTCAGATATATGCCATTTTGCCTGTACATGTATTAATGTGCATGTGTGAATAAATGTATATGTAGCAGAATCCCGTATAAGGTAATGTTACCTGACATTCACATTTGGCCTTATTGAATCAGATTTTTTTTCCAGGGAGCATATTTTCATATCAATATATCTAAATTCATCTCTTTTAATGGTATGCCACTATAACAATATAAATAACATTTTTTATTAGTCCTTGGCTTCTATAGAAATTTGTGATCTGAACAGATTAATGCTAATCTTTGCTTGTGTGGCTGTTCATTTTAGTTTTCTTTATAGGAGAACATACAGATATAATGTGTATAAAGAAAAGAACATAATCAGATACCTATATAGCAATTAGCATAGATGAATCCTAATTCTAGAATTTACTTCTGTGAAAGAAATGAATCTCATTTATTTCCAAAAGGGCAAATTAGATAAGAAATCCAATTAGTTTTGCAAATCCTCCTTTCATCCTTCAAATCAATTCATCAGAGATGCCACCTTGGTGTCACTGCTTGGATTTGATAGGAGAGCCAAAGCAGACTTTAATGGTCACTCCTAAAACTAAAATATGGAATGTAATCTGTTTTTATAATGCTATTTGGAAACATTTGCCTCTCGAATGTTTTTTCTCCAAAAGGACAATTGCATCTAAGTTATATTAGTTCATTTTCTGTTGTTTATAATGGAATACCTGAAACTGGGCAATTTATAAAGAAATTGTTTCTTACAGTTTTAGAGGCTGGAAAGTCCACGGTCCAGGGTCACATCTGGTGAGGGCCTTCGTCTGGGTGGGAAGTCTCCACAGGGTCCTGTGGCTGTGCAGGTTGATGAGAATTGCAAGAACTCCCTCATGTGCTCCTTGCAAAGCCACCAGTCCACACCCATAATAATTCATTACTCCATGAATGGATTAATCCATTCATGAGGCCGCAGTCCTCACAATCCAATCACCTCTCAAAGGCCCCCGCCTTTCAAATATCATAATCAGATTTCCTACTGTCTCAGCACTGTTACAGTGGGCATCCAACTCCAACACATAAACTTTTGGGGGACACATTTGACCAATAGCATAAGTTAAAAACACTTATTCTGAAAGAATGCCTTTTTTTTGTTTATTTATCATATTATACTGAGAAAATATTTCTCATTTTCTTGAATTGTCTTCATATTCGAGGCAGCTGGAAAGATAACCATTGATTACTTCTATTCCTGTTCTGGAAACTGTTCTTTTTCTACTTTACTTTCCTCCATCATGCTTCTCTTTCTTTGCCTGTCTTGGCTTTGTAAGTTCATATCCTCTCTGGATATGGTCAGAGTCATCAGTGGTGGAAAATGTGACTGCCAGGAAGTTACCTTCATTTTTAAAACTAAATAACTTGACAGCTTTTAAATTTACACTCTTGTCAGAAATTGCATGGAACATTTAAGCTTTGTTACTGACGTCTGACATTGAACTCTGTTGAACAGTGTAAGAGATGAAAGCCAGGAACTTCATATTGGTAAAAAGACGTATTAATTTCTTTATAATACATGTCTTTTAAAGTTTTTCTCTTAAGGAACTGTGACCATGACCTCCTGGAAATGAATTTTTTTGAGAACTAGAAAAATGTATGTCTAGTCCATGTGAAAAATAACCTACTTCTGGACAATTGGCTGGTTAGAGAAAGCCCAGCAGCTATGATCTATAAATGTGACCTTCAAATTCCGATATTTATGAATAGGTCTTTCACAATTTAACATGATAAATGATGTTGTAGAAACTAATTAGCTTTTCACTTCTGCAATTCTTCAGTCTCTGTGAATCAGGAATCGTCTTTCTCTCATATGGTGTTTGATAAAACTTCAATATATATGCTGTAGTTGATATCCAACATTAGCCTGGTTCTTCTAAATTGTCTAGGGACATGTCTAAAAGAGCATTCAAAAATATACACTATGACACATAAACAGTTTAAATTAAAGGTCAATAGAAGTGTAAAAATCCAAATACACTGTAGAAAGTATAATCAAATAGTAAGTCAGAATTTATTCCCTCTCGTTTTTCATCCACATTTATTTTGAAACATAAACCAACTCCCTAGGTTAACAGGCATTTACAAACAAATGTGTGTTTGATGTTAGCAGTTATGCAAACATGATCATGCATTTAGATCCTTTAAAAAATTTTTATAGAGAAAGCTATTTATGTANATACACTATGACACATAAACAGTTTAAATTAAAGGTCAATAGAAGTGTAAAAATCCAAATACACTGTAGAAAGTATAATCAAATAGTAAGTCGGAATTTATTCCCTCTCGTTTTTCATCCACATTTATTTTGAAACATAAATCAGCTCCCTAGGTTAACAGGCATTTACAAACAAATGTGTGTTTGATGTTAGGAGTTACGCAAACATGATCATGCATTTAGATCCTTTAAAAAATTTTTATAGAGAAAGCTATTTATGTAGAAATGACTTCATTTTTGATAAGCAACATTTAATACAGTTACCTGTTCACAGGGGTCTAAATGATAACAATCATAGCTCAATTATGTCTACTATTTATTGAACATTTATTACATATTAGGATCTTTCATATATTTTATTTAATTCTCATGGCAACTCTATAAGGTAAATAATATTATATCTCTTTTACAGATGAGAAAACTGAGGATTAGTGAGCATAAGTAACTTTCTCATGATCCTACATGTAGAAAATGATAAAATGATGAAGAAACCAAAGTCTCTCTGGTTAAAAATCTGTAAAAATCCTTTCTATTACACCACACAATCCTTAAACAAGTTACAGGGCAATTTAACACATATCTATCTCTTACAAATGCTCTCACTATCCACATACTGAAACCTGAACCCTGATACCTGGGTTCATGTTTTTACTATTCTATATACTCAGCAAATATTGTATAGAATTATGTAGAATTATTTTTATTGGACATAATAGGCTCCCAATAAATATTTATAGGTTGAGTGCAGAATTGATTGCAGAGCAATAGCATTTTCGCCTTTTTAAAGGACAATAGCACTTTAAAAAACACCGATCTGTGGAGTGTTGTATTGGTGGAGACTTTGGACTGCTCTGGGCCCAGATCTCTTCAGCAGCACATCAAAAAATAAGACATTAACTCCTGAAACAACTTCTCCTCTCTGAGGAGCAGCTCTTAGGCCATACTGGCATTTTAAAAATACAAAAATCATTCAGCCAAGCATTTCCTGGGATGTATAGGCATCTGAATGTATACCATGTTTGTACAAACCTCAGTATATTTTTATATCTGAAACATGACTTCAATGAGAGTCATTACAAATGCCTTAGCTTCCTTTTGAAAGGTATCTCAATAGGGTCAAGAATTAGAAACAAATTTTTTGTTCTTTTAGTCACTGTCACAAGAACTTGAAGCTAAATAGACTCTTACTGTGCAAAGATTTGAAGTAGCAGCTAGGCACAACATGTTTTTGATGTATTTTCTATCTACGAAAATAATAAAAAGCCAACCTAACTACTTTTTAATTGGGAACAACTCCATTATATCAATTGTACTGAGACATTGAATAATAAATACATTCTTTACTCCTCGTTGGAATTTCTTTCACTTTTTTTCTTAGTTTTCTCATTTTCTCCAAAAGATGTGCTTGTCACACAAAGTAATTCCCTAGCATTGCAAAATTTGTGCTTCAATTGATAAAAATAAGATACAAGTTATTAAGATGTGACCTCTCTGACTTTCATAGATTGGAGACAAAATGTCTGTTTACCCCAAGTCCCTGTCACAGTATCTTTTCCTTCCTGCAAGACGGAGAGTAGTCAAAATTCCCGGCACCCTGGATCCTGGAGTATTTCTCTCTCCCTCTCAGTTTGTGTTTCTGCACTCTGCACTAGGTGCTACCAAATGATGGCAAGAAGCATGTTTGAAACAGGACTGATGCTTTCTATTTAAAATGGGTAACCAAAAATCCTAGGGGTAAAAGCAGCTCTTGAAGAGACCACTTCATCTTGCAACAAGACTCTGCAGACTTCTGCTGAATCTGGGTTGCCTTCAGAAACCCAACTCATTACCTAGAGATGTGAGAAGTCTTGATTGACCCGTCCTCCTTTTACAGCTAATAGAACTGCCAGCTCTCCTGTCACTTGGTCATCACCAGCCCTTGAATATAATAAAGATCTTGAAGGTAATACAGGAAGTGGAGCATCCCAAGGGTATAACCTTATCAAAAATGAGGCTGTTGGGGCCGGCCCGGTGGCGCACTGCTACAGTGCGCTGCTTGGGAATGCGGCGGCGCTCCCGCCGAGGGTTCGGATCCCACATACAGACCGGTTCCC
>NW_007727313.1:429446-435521 GCF_000696425.1 Galeopterus variegatus
GACACGAAAAAAAACAAAACCAAAAAAAAAAAAAAAAAAAATGAGGCTGCTTGTTGAACCAAACACTCTACTTCAAAAGTTTGAATTCACAGCAAAGGCAAGTGAACATGATACAGCCTTGTTTTTTTAAATCAGTGTAATGTTCTTTTCCATATCAGCATGTTCATATCACTTCAATCTATGAATGTCCCAAGTGTAGTAGTGAAAAGTTGAGCCTGGCAAGGTCAAAAAAGATAACACAGAGGAGGCCATAATTTGTGTGTGTGTGTTGGGGGATGTGTGTGGGTATCAGTGGTTAGTTATAAGGGGTGCTTTGTCTGTCTAAAGGAAAACTATAACCAAGGTGTATTAGTCAGGGTTCTCCAGAGAGATAGAATATGTTATATACAAGAAGAGATTTATTAGGGGAATTAGCTCATGCGATTATGAAGAGAAGTCCCATGAAAGGCTGTCTGCAAACTGGATGCCAGTAACGTGGCTCAGTTCAAGTCCAAAGGCCTCAAAATCAGGGAAGCCAGTGGTGTCCTTGGTGTAAGTCTCTTCTAGGTAAAACAAATTCCTGAACCTCACATACCCCCATAAGTTCCGATCTCATTTCCCCTCTCCCCACTCACAACCAAATTTCTTGAAAGAGTTGTCTATAATCATGGTCTCTCCATTTCTGCACTCTCAAACTGATTACAATCTATCTTATGCTCTCAACAATCCATTAAAATACTTTTGTGAAAGTCACAAATGTCCTCCATGTAGCTGAATTCAATGGATAATTTCAGAATCCAGTGACCTGATCTGATGTTGATGACCACACACTCTCTTTTCTCACCTTTCTTTCTTTTTTTTCTCTCATAACCTACTATTTTCCTCTTACATTTTCTACCAGTTCTATGTTCCTCAAAGCACAGTACTAACCTTGCCCTCCAGCCCCCCCCTTTTTTTCATCTTTCTTTTCTTTCATCCCTAAGGAATCTCAGTCAGAACTTTGGTTCAATTACCATGGATGCCCAAATGACTGACGAATTTATATTTTCATTCAAGGCCTCTGTTCTAAGAACAGTCCCATATGTCCAACTGTCCACTGAATTCTCTTAGATATCTCAAATATGCCATATACCCAGTATGTCCAGCTGTAAATTTAGAACCTTGCCATACAAAATTCAGTACAGTAGTACCCCTTATCCACAGGGGTTACATTTAGAGACCTTCAGTGGATGCCTGAAATTGCAGATAGTACCCAAACCTATGTATATTATGTTTTTTTCCCATACATACTAAGCTATGATAAAGTTTATGTTAGGCACATTGAAAGATTAACAACAATAACTAATGATAAAATACAACAATTATAATAATATACTGTAATAAAAGTTACAAAGAAGTTGAGTGAGAATCTTACTCTCTCAAAATATTTTATTGTACTGTGCTCACCTTTCTTCTGATGATATGAGATGATAAAATGCATATATGGACTTCTGGTAAAGATGGCAGAATAGATGGTCCCCAACATCATTTTCTCCCACAAATCAAACAATTTACAACCATTATAAAGCAATGACAGCCCAACTGGGGCTGCTAGAGCTCAGCAAAAGAGGAGGAGAAACCTATGGAATTCATGAAGGCAGGAGAAGCCACGATGAGAGAAAGGACCACTCCCACCATTTTGAGCGCTGACAACTTCAAGGGTGGCCCTGGTGAGCACATGGAGCAGGAGCTGGAAAAAGCTGTGTTCTTCGTATGAAGTGGCTTGGAGACAGCAGGGGAGAAAAGGGCCTTGGTGGCTCCCAGGCCAGCAAGACCACTAACAGGGCTCCCATGGAACCACATAGGAGCAAGGAGCCACAGACAAGTGAAAAAAGGAGCCACTCAGAGGCCAGTGAGTCATTGCAAGGAACTGGCCCGTGGCCCGCCCCATGGGAAGTGTTTGGAGTGAGGGTGGTGGGGAAGACAGGTCCACAAGGGGAACATAGGGGCACAGCAAGGACAGCTGATCTGCCCTCTGATCAGCATAGGATCACTCAGTGGAGCCTGGTCAGGAATATAGATCTGCAGGGGGTGCAGTTTACTGAAAAAACTCAGGCCCAGACCACAGTTTCCACACAACTCAGGTGTACCAGACCTCATGAGACCTGGAAGTACATACAAGATTAACAATTAAAACCTGAGCTGCACGAAAAGCCTTCCTCAGAGAATCAGCAGCAAAGCAGCAATTTAGCAGAACCACAGAGCTCAAGTGCTGGTCTCCTCAGGAAATTCCAACATTTTAGAAGTAAGCAAAGGACAACAAATAAGTTCTAGTGCAGAGTTTAAATGGTGGGAATAATGAATAATCCAACACAGAACTGAAAGGAAAAACAAAATACCCACAGATCAGAGACAAAGTTCGATATTAACTACTAAAGGTCTAACACCACCAAAGAACACCTATAAAACCTAGAAGGACTGGAAGCCCCCTGGGTTCCCAAGCTGGGGCAGTGGGGAGGGCTGTGGGCCTCAGCCATGTTCCCCAATGGCCACACCCAGCCCAGCAATAACCACCATGCTGCCACCAGAAGTGCTCTGGGCTCCCGAGATGGGGCCGTTGAGGGCTGAGGGCTTCAGCCACACCCCCTTGACATCTGCATCCAGCCCAGCAACAACTGAGCCACCACTGGAAGCCCCCTGGTCTCCGCTGACAGAATGAGGGGGGAGCCACAGGCCTTGACCACGTGTGCCCTCCCCCGTCCTCCCACCCCATGTCCCTTCTCCCCCTCCCTGCAACTGCTCCACAACATCTTAGAATGTAAAAAATAATAATATTAATAAATAAATAAATTCAAAAAAATGCATACATGATAAGATAAAGTGAGGTAAATGATGTAGGCATTGTGACATAGCATTAGGCTACTACTGACCTTCTGACTATATGTCAGAAAGAGGATCAATGAGCCATGACCTATCAATGTGTTCGTACTGGTCCCCTACTTTCAAATGTTCCTGTTTCTAACCTTTGAACAGCCATCACTCTTGTCTTAGCCACCATCTCTCTTATCTGTACTACTACAATTGCCTCTCAAGTGTCCAATCTGCATCTGTTATATATACCTATGGCTTATGTTAACCCCTGGGCTCATCACCAAGGTAAGGCTATACAAATGTTAGGATAAATAATTTTATGTTTGTGGGAGGGGAAATTTTTATTTGGACTCTACAAAGAGAAAGATATTGAGAAAGGTAAATTAAAATTATATTGACCCTCCAAGTAACCTACATTTCACCTGTGTGTGTGTTTGGTTAGGGAGACACAGGAAGAGGGTGATAGATACAGAGAGGCTAAGGAACACACTGACCATACTCCATGGTGTCTAGAGAGGAGAAGTCACAGACACAGCCCATTTTAATTCAGATTGAAGAAACAGATAACAGTTTATTAATGCTACAGAAATCATACTATCTGTAACAATGACTTTTTCCCCCTTCTATATTACCATCCGTGCTTAAGCTGAATTTGACCCATCATAGAAGGAGAGTTTTATGCTTCCATGAGAGAAGGTTATATTTGTCTATTAGTCAATAATGTTTCTATCATTCATTTTCCTTTCATATCTAGTTTTTTTCTATGATCATGATATAAGGAGCTGTTTTATGAGTATTTTAGGTATTATTAAAAGTTATTGTTATGTCTTAGATTTGTAACTAGTATGCTATTTTAGTTAAAATGACAACTAAACATTATTCACAATCAGAAATTAGAGAATGATGTCATAGAAAATAGTGGAGTAGGAAACTTAAGGGACCAGTCTCTCCACTGAAACAATCATTAAGTTGGAAAAAATATCAGAACCAACCAACCAGTTTTGGAACTTTGGAATCTGATCAGACACTGACAGTAACCAGGGGAGTGGCTGACAGAGGATGAGGCTGCTGAACTTTGGTAAGAGGGACATGTGCAAAGCAGACACTATCTCCATTCCTCAGCTCCTCTGTGGCCATGGGAACAGTGGCTTATGTTCCTGGAGTGGCTGGCTGGTGCCAGGGTGAACAGTAAGGACCCTGTCTTCCAAAAAGATGGGGTTGTGCACTTTAGTTGGTCTGGTGATTTCCTAAGGGACTTGTACAGACCCTTGCATTTGCCCGAAAGGGCTGCAGTGGTTTCCTCTAAGATGTATATTGGAAGATTTAAAGAGATATACACACCTTTAAAAATACTTTACACACATTTTTAAGGAAATTTGTGTTAGGTCACAGACTGACTGCAGAGATACTGGAACAAAAACTCCAGTGACAACACACAACAAGCAATAGAGGCTCTGCAAAAATAGTTTGGAAATACCACTTTACAGATGGACACTGTAACTCTTAATAAACCAAAGCAACAAACAAATAAACAAAAAACAACCTAAACAAAAACCAAAAATAATTCCTTGAGGAGGGGGAGAATCTGATTTCCAGAGTTACCCCATTATAATACATCATGATACTAAAAATGTCTAGTTCTCAACAAAATAATTACAAAGCATAAGAGAAACAGGAAAATATGGCTCATTTGTAGGCAAAAAAGATCTGACAGATGGACAAAGAATAAAGGGAAATCAGGAGAACAATATATGAACAAATAGGGAATATCAATAAAATAAAATTATAAAAAGGATGACTAAAAAGTACCATGGCTGAAATAAAAATGTCACTAGAGGGGTTCAACAGAAGATTTGAGCAGGTAGAATAAAGAATCAGTGAACTTGAAAATAAGGCAGTTGAAATTGTCTACTCAGAGACACAGAAGGAAAAAAGAATAAAAATGAACTGAAACTCAGGAGACCTGTGGGACACCATCAAATTTACAAATATATGCATCATAGTAGTTTCAGAAGGAGAAGAGAGATAAAAATGGGGCAAAAAGAGTATTTGAAGAAATAGCTATTAAAAACTTCCTAATTTGATGAAAAACATGAATCTACACATCCAAGAATTTCAGCAAACTCCAAGAAGCATCAACTCAAAGAGATCCACTCTGAGACACATTATAAATAAACTGTAGAAAACCAAAGAGAAAGTAAGAATCTTAAAAGCAACGAAAGAGATGCAACTTACCCCATACAAACAATCCTCAAAGTTAACAGCTGATTTCAAATCAGAAACCATGGAGACCAGATGGCAGTGGATGACATATTTAAAGTGCCAAAAGATAAAAAATCCTGTCAACCAAAACCTTTTTACTGTCAAAACTATCATCCAAGAATGAAGGAGAATACATTTCTGGAGAAACATAAGCTGAAGCAGTTTATTATTAATAGACAGGCTCTGCAAGATTGCTAAATGGAGTCAATTGATTTTTTCTTTTATGGTTCATGCCTTTTGTGTCCTATGTAAGAAATCTTTGCCTAATAAAAGGTTATAAAATTTTTCTCCTATGTTTTCTTCTAGAAGCTTTATAATTCCAGCTTTAATGATTAGGTTTATGATCCATTTCAAGCTAATTTTTGTACATAGTATGACATAAAATTTGAGATTCATTTCCCACCATACTTATACTAAATTTTTTCAGCACCACTTGTTGAGAAGACTTTACTTTCTCTGTTGAATTACCTTTGTACCTATGTAGAAAAAAATTAATTTACCATATATGTGTGAGACTATTTCTGGACTTTATATTCAGTTCCATTGATCTCTATGCTTTTCTTACATCCATATCATACCATCTTAATTACTGGAGCTTTAGAGTAAGTCTTGAAACCAGGTAGTATAAATACTTCAACATTGTTCTTTTTCAGAACTGTTCAGTTATTCTAGATCCTTTACATTTCCATATAAATTTAAGATTTGACTTGTTGATTTACCAAAAAAAAAAAAAAAATCCCAAAAGACAGGTGGAATTTTTATTAGAATTCTGTCGAATCTAGAGATCAATTTGGAAAGAATTGATATCTTCATAACATTGAGTCTTCCAGCCCAGAAACATAGTATCTCTCTCCAGTTAGTTAGGCCTTGCTGAATTTTTATCAGAAATGTTTAATAGTTTTCAGTGTACAGGTCTTGATCACATTTCATTGAATTTGTCTCTAAGTATTTAATATTTTTAGTCCTATTGTAATTGTATTTTTT
>NW_007727313.1:435778-436436 GCF_000696425.1 Galeopterus variegatus
TTTCTAGTTGTTTATAGTGATAGAACAATTCTTATAGCAGTTAATATTTTAAGGCCAGTGTGAAAATTACATCCAAGGGACATTTTAAACAGTCATTTCTATGTACTCTAAACATTATACCTATATTCTGTCAGCCCACTAAAAAATTATGTACCCATAGAAATTCCCTCACAGAACTGTGATTTAATGTTATATCTTCAGCAGTTATTGAGTAATTGTCATGTAAGAAATATTCATCTTTTATAAACTGTATATAAAAAAACATTTTGTTCAATACCCCGTCTCTAACCATGGACACAATCACATTTCCATAAAGCTTAATGCTAGGAAACCTGACCACTGTCAAAATACTGCTGTTTCCTTTTATTAGATAGAGAGAACCATATAATGTATGTTTGTATTGTGAAATGTATTTTTGCTCTTTGTCCTTGTCTCCTGACATACAACTCCTAAAATCTTTAGAATCAACAAGGTGTTGTTTTTTTGTAAGCTAATTAGTTGTCTGCTCGTGGGCAGCCCTAGGTAGCTTCAGCATGGGAGCTGGTCACTAGAAAGACCAAGGCAGGACAATCAGTCCCACCTCCCACCTTCTGGGAAGGAAAAGGGACTGAAGGGTAAGTTGATCACCAATAGCCAATGATTTAATCAATCATGCCTA
>NW_007727313.1:438592-439858 GCF_000696425.1 Galeopterus variegatus
TTCCACTCTCAAAATGCTGTACCAGACAAGTTAGCTGACAGACTTGCAGATTTTTAGGTCAGCAGTTCTTCTCCTGGGTTTTAATTTGGGCTTATGGTCAATGAGGAATGAGGAAAACATTAAAATTTAGGTTTAGATCATAAAAAGGCAATGTGGATGCTTTATATGGGGAATGTAATTAGATCAATCACCTGAGCTCTCAAGGTAATTATAAGGGGGATATTAATTTCATGTTGCTCAAATTGTTTCCAGCTTGAGAAAATGTCATTTCTGGATCTTTAGCTCTATTATTTATCTAACATCTAACCCAAGTTAATCTTTTGGATGATGTTTGTTTGGAAAAGCTAACTGAAGTATATTGTTCTAAAGTGCCATTGAATCTGGGATACCAAATAACGCCTATGCCTTTGCTCTTTAAAAAGATTTTTCTTCTCTTTCATCCTCTGAGAACATAAATTTAAGAAAGAATTAGAATAGGACTATTAGATATCATCATGATGAGTTAAGAAGAATTAACAGGCTGGCACAGTTGAATCATGATGACTCTAGTCACTCTGGTGATGTGTACCTAACAGACTTCCCAGGGCCAAACTTAACCTACCTGGACACCTGCATGTGTGAGCGAGATGCCATGCTGATTTTCATGACATGCACTGGCTCCTTCATTGGCTTAGTAAAATATCTGGTCTTCTGGCACTATATATATTTTATTCTTTTTGTTATGAAAGAAGCAACTCAAAATTATGTTAAAATCTATGAAAAAATTATCATTTGCCAAACATGAAGGAAAATCTAAATTTATTTATGACTTAAACTATAAACAGAAAAGAACTCAGTAAGGGTGAAAATAGTGTCCTTGTATGAGTTCCTGACACAGCAAAATAGACCCAACATGATAAAATGGGAAACAAAATTATTAATTATTCATTATGATCTGCCCAGCTCTGTAACAGTAATTAATGCACCACAGGGAATTCATAGAACAGGAAATCCTAGTGGGTCTGTTTGATAAAAATATGAAGTAAAAACTATGAAGGCCAAGGTAGAGTATTTAGCCATCCTATTAAGGATACCCATGGAGCCTGCTGAAAGGCCTTCAATGATCAGACGGTCTAAGGATCACTTTGGTAATGGTGACTGCCCTGTTGTTAATAGAAATGTCTGTTCATCATTGCTAGGTTGTGTGTCATCTTTTTCACAGATCGGTGAAATCCCATTAAATTCTACAAGTATTTACTGAGCACCTATCATGTATGTGTTTAGTAT
>NW_007727313.1:441262-442844 GCF_000696425.1 Galeopterus variegatus
AAAAAACTGTTGCCATGACCTTTGCTCTTGACTGGCCTCTTTTTGCTTTAACTGGACCACTTTCACCTCTTGGTAGCCATTGCTTCGATTGTACTCTTAGGATCATACTGGTAAAGCCGTGTTTCATCTCCTATTTCAGTTCTTTGAAGAAATGCTTCAGGATCTTGATTCCACTTGGTAAAAATTTCCATGGAAAACTCTGCTCTTGTCTGTAGCTGATCTGGGCACAACAGTTTTGGTGACCATTGAGTGGAAAGTTTGCTCAACTGCAATTTTTCAGTTAGAATTACGTAAGTTAAACCAGTTGAGTTGTCTATGGTGTTTCTGCCATTAATTGTCAGCTCTCTTCAATTAGGGCATGAACAAGATTAATTTTTTTCTTTGCAAATTGATGTGGGTGGTCTGCTGCTGTGGGTTTCATCTTCAACATCATCTTGTCCTTTCTTAAAATGAGTTATCCATTTGTGATGTGCTGATTTCTTTGGGGCACTGTCCCCATAAACTTTTCATAAAGCATCAATGATTTCACCATTTTTCCACTAAGGCTTCACCATAAATTTGATGTTTTTTCTCGCATGGACTTTAGCAGAATTCATGTTGTTCTGATACGGGCTCTTTTCAAACTGATGTCTTATCCTTCTTAGTGTCTCAAACTAGATCCTGCTTAGACATGTTATAACAAGTTAGAACAAGTTTATTTTGGTAAAAATAAATTTGCAATCTATGGATAGTTTTTTCATAATACCCATTTTCCATGAACTTTTTGAAGACTCCCTGCATATGCTCTAAGAACTAAGAGAGGGGTGAGAATGCCATGAGAGGCAGAACGCTGGGGAAGTTTTCACGTATGGCATGAAATTTGAACTGTATCTTGGAGAAGAGATAAAATTTTGAGTGGGAGGAGGTGAATAAAAGAGGTTTTTTTTTTTTCTTTTTGGTGGAGAGCAGCTTGAATAAAGTCACTGTGAGAAGGTAGACTAAACCTGAATTTCCAAGACATGAGAATAATCACCTGGTTGTAGTGAAGGACTCACATTTAGGAAGAGTGAGGAAGAAAACAGTTGGAAAGTTTGTCAAGAGGACATCACTAGCATCTGCAGAATGAAGACAAACATAGAGACTGGTTCTCAGTTTGTGCTCTTTTGTTATTCATGCTTTCTTGCTCTAGCATGTAATCTTCCTCTATTCTCCCACCACACGTGATTCACTTGTCCCCCCATATCCAGTTCCAATCCACTTATATTTTCTATACGTCTCCACTTCACATTGCACTGTGTAGACCCACGCCTGTTTTAGCATACTCTTATCCAAGCACTGTATACTTGTACAATGGCCAAATTAGAACCCTAATGAATGCAAAAATTGATTGCTTTTAGCGACTTCTTAAGTATTATCTATTAAGTATTATATTTTAGAAAAAAATTATTTGTATGAGTTATATCATATGGATACCTGGCTCCAAAGAAATATAAAGGTTTTATGTAAGTGCTTATATACCACACACAGTGGTCCTGCACATAAAATATGCTCAATATTTTCTGAATAAATGAATAGATGAATAAATATATCTAGATTTTTTTTT
>NW_007727313.1:443314-444463 GCF_000696425.1 Galeopterus variegatus
TTTTTTTTTACAAATTTTAATCCTTCTAGAATGATAGCATGTACTGTTGTTGTGGTTCTGGACATTTCACAGTAATCTGAGGGAATTTTAATGTCAATAAATGGGACAGGTAACTCCCTAGGAGACTTCTTAGATAACTTGGCTCCTCAAAAGTAGGTTTTATAAAAATTATGAGTGAAATAGAATTATAGAGAAATAATATTTTACTTTCATAAATTGGAACAGAAATCTATATCTAGTATTTACTAAACAACCTCAACCTACCTTTGGATGTAGGTAGGGATCGCTTTCTATAACCCTAAATTCTCTTCTACTCAACACCTATTGAAAACTAAGTTCATATATATCACATTTTCTTTATCCATTCATCCACTGTTGGACACTTAGGTAGATTCCATATCTTGACTATTATAAATAGTGCTTGAATAAACATGGGAATGCAGATCTCTTTAACATACTGATTTCATTTCCTTTGGATATATACCCAGTAGTGGAATTGCTGGCTCATATGGTAGTTCTATCTTTAATTTTTTGAGGTATCATTTATTACAAAATATACAAGAAAAGAGGCTTTTGAATGTTCTCACCACAAAGAAATGATAATTGCATGAGGTGAGGGATACGCTAACTACACTGATTTGATCATTATATAACATATACATGTATAAAAACATCAAATTGTGCCCCATAAATAAGTATAGTTACAGTGTGTCAATTAAAAATAAAGAAGTTCATAATACGTCTTTTCTAATTGACTGAGATTTTATGTTTCTTTGAACATCAGAAACTCTGAGTCAAATTTACAACCCACTTATAATTGTTCATGCTGCACTTTTTTGTTTGGTCAGATTTTGAAAATGCATTTGTTATATTCTATGTGCTTTTGTAATAGGATGCCTCAAATCCTCTTTTAAGGGTGATAGGACATGAAGGCACAAACATTTTCAAAACACATATTCTCTTCCAGGTACTGTGCTAGGTATTGCAGATGTGAGTCAAAACTTGATTAACAAATTATAGGCAAGGACATTGAAACCTAATGAAAATTGGTAAAATTTCTTTACTCCCTAAATACATGTCACTTCAAAGAGATAAAATGGCAGATAGATGCAACCAAAAACTCTTTCACAGGATCTTGATCTAGAAAGG
>NW_007727313.1:445614-447944 GCF_000696425.1 Galeopterus variegatus
ATATATATATATATTATATATATATATTTAAGTGAATAAATAGGTCCTGTCACTTCAAGGAAAACAATTGACAGCATTTGTTGCCAAGATAAAGTTTAAGCAGCCAAGTGAAAATTTAAATTTCAGAAATTTGCATCGTCCACCATGAGTTTGATGGCTTTCTAATATGTAAAGACTTTTCTGATGAGATTGGTAGGGATATTAATGAATGTGTTTTTTGATGTTATATAATGAAATTTGCCAACATTTGGAATATCTTCATAACTCAGTAAATCAATATAGTCCAAACATTACAAAATTATGCATGGTTAAAAAGTTAATTTAAAGAACAAGATAGACCAATGGATTTTAGTGTAACAGAGAATAAATGTTCATTGATATGATTTCTTGTTTCATATTGCAGTTAACTTTTCAGAAAGAACTACTTGTTGAGTTTTGGTGTAGTATCAAAGGACATCCACAGTGATCTGAAAAAAATATTAAAATACTCTTTTTTTTCCAGATCATAGATCTTGAGATGTCAGATTTTCCTCATATGCTTTAACTAACACAATAGATTGAAGGCTGAAGCAGATATGAGAATCTAGCCATCTTCTGTTAAGATAGTTTCAAAAAAGATTTTCAAATAATATTTTTATATGGTACTCTACTCATTAATATTTTCTATTTTGGAAAATATACTTAACTCTTAATAAAAGTATATTATTGTAACATGTAATGGGTTTATTTTTGTTACTTTTAAATGAATTAACAAATACTTAAAAAATTTGTTTTAATTTGTAAAAAAGTAGATATCAATAGAAATAACCCATATAAACAAAAGCAAATTGGAACCTCAAAATTTTTAAGGATGGAAAGGGGCCCCAGGACAAGAAAGTGTAGGAACCTCTTTACTAGAAGAAACTTTCTGAGGTCACATTCAAGGCCCTTTGTTTATGCATCTTTATTTGCTAATATGGAAATGAAAAGGAGCACCTATATTTCTATTTTAACTAATGTGGAAAAGCAGTCATAAAAAAACATGAATAGTGTTATAACTCTGAAAAACATATCTTTTCTGGTTATTCCTACGTACAAACATTTATGGAGAATAGACATCCTGAAATGTTATTGTTTTATTTTACCAAAAATACTTTTTGTTTGTGTATCAAATAAGAATTCCTTCAAAAGCTTAATGATATTAATATTATGTTGTTACACAGATAGTAGCTGAGACTTTTAAGAGATAGTGGGATAAGCAGAAATTCATTTGTAAGGAATGCATTCATTATGCTTTCCCAGGGCCTTTTATTCATGGCATTTTGACACCTGACAAATGGCTGCAGGGGAGGTGTGCCAAATGAGTTCCCTGTTGTTTACCGCTTGTCACAAGCTGGTGCAATACACATCCTTCCCACTCCAGATTGTCTTTACTCATAAAGGAAAGCTGCTCTCTCCCCATCCCTATAATAATTGGCTGAGATCACAACAACAAGTCAATGATTTTGAAGGTGCTTGATGAG
This sequence comes from Galeopterus variegatus, assembly GCF_000696425.1. NCBI lineage: Eukaryota > Metazoa > Chordata > Mammalia > Dermoptera > Cynocephalidae > Galeopterus > Galeopterus variegatus. Next base: position 447,117 of record NW_007727313.1, read on the forward strand.
TTTACTGAAACATAGGAAGGAAGATAAAGCCCCACTTGTGGATTTCCCTGTGAGATGACCTCACACTAGCCAAAGCTGAAGAAACACTATTTATATTTTCTGCAGGTGCCTCTTTTCTTGTGTCCAAACTGCCTTTTTGGTTCTTCTGATTAATGTCACCCTCACAAATAGCTTTCTAGGAAAACTTGCTGCTCCGTGTGTAGTTCAAAGACAAGCATCCCTGGCATCCCATGTACTTTATAGAAATGTAGACTCTCAGGCTCCAACTTAGACCTCCTGAATCAGAATCTGCATTTTAACAAGATCCCCAGGTGATCTGTATACTTATTCATGTTGGAGAAGCACTGCCTCAGATAAGATGATTTCAACCATAGCTGCTTTGAAATCATCTGGGGAGTTTCAAATCATTTGACACTTGGGCTACACTGCATAGCAATCATCTGACACTTGGGCTACACTGCATAGCAATTAAATTGGAATCTCAGAGTGTAAGATAGTCTGCTGAAGAAAAATAGCATTCTTCAAGTTCTGCCAGTGTCACCATTTTCTCCTGCATCTATTTTTCATAGAAGAACTTTTAGATTTACTATAGAAGTAAGCGGAGTGGGAAAACATACTTTCCTTCATAGGCAGCTTTTCAGTAGCACCAAGTATGTAGGACTATGTTGCAAGTGGTATAAATGATATATGTCTGGGTACCATTTTACTGTTCCCTGTATGGTCCTTTGTGCAGCCCTCAAATTTCCTTCAACCCTAAACCTCTCTTCACTCACCTCATTGAAAAAGTTGTGTGGGGAAAGCTGGCTTGACATTCACTGTTAGGTTGGA
>NW_007727313.1:448392-450578 GCF_000696425.1 Galeopterus variegatus
TTTTCAGTAGCACCAAGTATGTAGGACTATGTTGCAAGTGGTATAAATGATATATGTCTGGGCACCATTTTACTGTTCCCTGTATGGTCCTTTGTGCAGCCCTCAAATTTCCTTCAACCCTAAACCTCTCTTTACTCACCTCATTGAAAAAGTTGTGTGGGGAAAGCTGGCTTGACATTCACTGTTAGGTTGGACAGGAAGGTTGTATCTAATCTCCTCCATGCTATAGACCTTTGAGTAAACCTAGAACTAAATACCTTGTTTGGCATCATATTAATCTGTAAAAGTTTGTTAGGACTTCCATAAGAAAATATCACAGTCTGGGTGGCTTAAACAACAGAAATTTATTTTCTTGCAGTTCTGGAGGGTTGAAAGTCCAAGATCAAGGTGTCAGCAGGGTTGGTTTCTTCTAAGGCCTCTGTCCTTGGCTTGTAGCTAGCTGGCCTTCTCTGGTGTCTTCATATGGTCTTCCCTCTGTGTGTGTCTGCATCTATGTCTTAATCTCCTCTTCTTCCTAATGACCTCATTTAACCTTAATACCTCTTTAAATACCCAGTCTCCAAATATAGTCATATTATGAGGTATTGGGGGTTAGGACTTCAATATATGAATTCTGGGGTTGGGAGGGGAGACACTATTCAGCCTATAATACTAATTCAAGGAGAGAAGATTACAGGGGACAGAAAACTATTGATGCTTTCAACATTGCCAATAATAACAAATAACACTAATATGAATGGTGGCACACTTTTTAGATGTCAATACTAAATAAAAAATATTTAATGTTTTTACTTGTAGAAGTTTCACTATGAAGTAGAGGACTATAGGCAAAGTATTTTGTATAGTGTGGTTTTCCCTTCCTCAACTTGTATATTTTACCTGAAAACAGAAAAAATTTCTAAACATATAGCAAAGCAGAAATGGTTTGCTTAATTGGATGTCTAAATAAGTATTTATTAATTGATTTTTAAGGTTTGTTTTGTTTTGTTTGGGTTTTCCAAAACTTAAAATGCTCCCCTGAAAATACTGGGTTTTTGAGTTTGTGTTCTGAAAGCCTCTGTGTTGCTGGATGTTTGGGGGGAAATACAGGATCCATCAGCACTGAGATGTTTAAGATTTGTAAGTAGCAATGCATTTTTTTCTAAATATGAGGATATTTACCTTTGTTAAGATATTACACTAAGCAATGGTGTCCTTGATCATTTCAGGGTCTTGTATTACTTTCGGTTCTACTTTGATTCTGTGTGGTGGCGAACAAAGATCTTTACAAAGACTATAATTTTGTTATCTTTGATTCAGTGGAATTTTACTTAAAACATATAAAGGCTAAAAGTGTGGAAAAAAATAAAATATTCCCTTTAATTTTGAAATTGTTTAAGACTCAATAGAAGTTGTAGAAATAGTACAGAGAGTTTCTGTTTGCCCTCACTCAGTTTCCCGCAATGTTTATCTGGAAAAAATAAAGATTGAAAGTGCTGGCTTTTTCTTTTCGTAAATAAGAAAAAAACTCATAAAAATTACATTTAGAATTCAAAAACCTAGTCAAGGAAAATGAAAAAAAAAATTATGGTGGTTATGAGCTTGGGCTTTGGAGTGAGAAAGATTGAGTTGTGTCGTTCAGAACTTTTTGGTTGCAAGTAACAGAACGTCAACTCAAGCTGCTGGATCCAGAGGCTTCGTGTCATCAGCAGCCCCTCTCTCAACATTTCTTCCCTCTCTTCTGGCTTTACTGCAGTCATGCTCTCTCATCTCACAGCTCTAGATATGTGTCGTGCATACAGTTAGTGAGTCTCGAGAAGAGAGAATGCTTCTTTGTGGAGAGGATTCTGACTAGTCTAGCTTGGTTTACATGCCTGTAGTAGGCAAAATTCTGAGATAGTTCTGAAAGTTCTCTGCCCCTGGTATACATAACACCTTTTCCCAGTGTATTAGTCTGTTCCTGTTGCTTATAACAAAATACCTGAAACTGGGTGATTTATAAAGAAAACAAAACTTATTGCTTACAGTTTCTGAGGCTGGAAAGTCCAAAGCTCAAGGAAGACATCTGGTGAAGTCTTTCTTTGGTGGTGGCAGGGTATCACATTGTGAAAATGGTGGAGCAGAGAGAGAGAGAGAGACGTTCCTCTCTCTTCTTTTAAAGCCCTCAGAACCACGCCCCTGACCACCATTTTTAATCCATTCATTGG
>NW_007727314.1:0-1693 GCF_000696425.1 Galeopterus variegatus
GACTAAAAGAAGCTGGCATGTTGATCAAGTATTGAATTTATCAGGGGCAACTTCTTTTCATGTAGACAGCGTAATGCACTTAGCTTGACTCCCCAAATTAGATGCCCTGTAATACCCTTTTCTTTAACTTCAATTTTAAGTTATCTTTCTTACCTTCTAGATTCTGTGATATTCCTTCACACCCTTGGCCTCCACAACCCGTCATTCACCAACCTTATTCTACCATGTGGTGAATTCCCCATTCATTCATTCATTCATTCACTTTGTGTGAACCTCTGAATTAGGCATAAGGCTTTGATAAAAAGAAATATTTATACTTTCCCTTTATATAATGAGCTTATAATCAAATTGTGATTCTAGGGTATTTTCTCAAGAAAAGTTAATTAAGGCAGACTATGACTGAATTCCAAATGTATGATATGAAGCTATAGAAATTAACAGAAAGCAGAAATCACTGTGATTTAGGGTCATTCATTCACTACAAATTTAAACTATATCTCGCACTTTTCTAGATGCTGGAATACTAAAGTTAAAACAAAAAAAAGCAAGCTATATATAGCTTTCATTTGGAGGAAGATGTATACAATATGCTAGATAGCAATAAGTGCTAAGAAAAAAACAATGCAGGCAAAGGTAATAATAGTTGGGAAGAAGTTTCCATTTTAGATGGAATGGCTAGGAATGTTGTCACTGACAGGGCAACATTTGATAAAAGATCTACACAAAGTGAGACAGTGAGTCACAAAAGGCCTTGTGATGGGGACATGTTTGGAGCATTTAAAACAAAAAAACTAGAAGGCCAGTGAGTGATCAAGGTGGGGACTAGTAGAATATAAAGCTGGAGAATCCTGGTGCTTATCATAGAGCGGCTTGTAGGTTATAGCAAGAACATTAGCCTTTACTTAAAACTAAATGGCTTTAGAGAGTTTTAAGCAGAAAAGGGACATGGCCTGACTCCCATTTTGATAGGATTACTGTGGGTGGCATGTTGAGAATGATACTGGGGTAAGGAAGAAGGAACCAGGAAAACCAATCAAGAGGCTGTTCTCGTACTCCAGGGGAGAGATGGTGGCAGCCTGGAGGAGGGTGGTAACCATGGAGTGATGGGAAGTTTTCAGATTCTGGACACACTTGGAAGGTAGAACCTCAATATTTTGCTGACCGATTGAATGTAGGATGCGAGAAAAAAGAGGTATCAAGAATGAAGCCAAACATTTTTAACATANTTTCTCCCCAACCAGTTTGCTAAACCATATAATAGGAGAGAGATGAGAAAGCCTGTGTATGGTGACAATATAAATAAATTAATCTTAGCCCAAACTGCAGCATACGCACATATATACATTTCTTAAGTCTAAAATATTCCAGGATTGCACTTTAGATTTTATTTTTACAGAATGAGTCACTTGGAAATTAGCCTATCTAAGTTTACATGTTGTTTCAGAATTATAGTGCCTAACCTTTTGACATATGACAACTGATTCAGTGGGAACATTTGTGTCACAAAGAAAAGAGCACAATCTTTCTGAGATCTGTTATTTGTCTCAATTGCTTAGATTGTTTCCATTTTTTAAAATTAACAGAATGGTGTCTGACATCTGCCATATATAGCTCTGACAAACAGGAAGACTTGACTAAAAGAAGCTGGCATGTTGATCAAGTATTGAATTTATCAGGGGCAACTTCTTTTCAT
>NW_007727314.1:7001-7469 GCF_000696425.1 Galeopterus variegatus
GATTTTTATTTGTTTGTTTGTTTACTTATTACTTTTTAACAACTCAAGCTCCAGTAGACCTATCTTTTTAATCCTTCCCTTTAGGTATAATCCCCAGGAGGTATAAGCTTCCTATCTTTGTTAACAGGGGCCTATTTTTGTTATTAAATAGAAGAACCGCCTTATCCATTTATGATCCAATGGAAACCAGTTGAAATTAGAGTTAGATGTTCTAGTGTGACTGGGGTAATTTGGGGAGTGTTCTGAAATCATCAGGGATCTAAACCATGTTCTATGGAGTTATGTCTGAATATCCAGCACTTAGTACAGCTTATGACTTACATGCTGCAGTTAATACATAAAGACAAGTGATGCCTTTGTCATCCTGCTATGTTCTGTTGGTGGGATCAGGCCATGTAAGGAGGGGGAGAGATGTTTTCCCTCTAATTTCTTCTTAGGTTAATATCTCTAGGTTTCTCTTTTTTTTTT
>NW_007727314.1:8179-10521 GCF_000696425.1 Galeopterus variegatus
TTTTTTTTTTCTTTTTATCTTTTTGTATGGTAAATAATGTAAGCCAACATATTTAGTTCCAGTATTTACATTATTATATTGTACAGTAGGCATATAATTTACTGTCCAAACCAAAACATTTTTTAAGGATGCAAAGTTTCAGTTGTGCCAAGGCAATAGACATCCATCTTGTCATGGGGTCAACACTTACGTGTAGTTATCCTAATGATGTGTCCTTAGAGGGCAGGGGAAGACATGCCTTTGGCTATTCTCCCCAATGCTTAATGAAAGTTGATTTTACTTATGTTCCTGAATAATTCTTTCTAAATGGATTTTATAATAACCGAATCACACTAACTGCACTAAAGGATCTTGCTATTAAAAGGAATTGTATGTTGATTCCTATTGCAAGTTGGATAATGGTAATACTACATTTCTCTTTTCTAAACATTGTTATAGGTTGAAATTACTTAGCTCCCAGTACATCTATACAATACTTAGTGCCTAATAGCTCTGCAAAGAATATATATTAACTAATTTTCTCACAAAATGTTTGGAGTCATCCTTTTCTCTTTTCTTTCCCTCAAACCTCACATCTAATTCATCAGCAAATCTACTTGGGTATTCCTTTAAAATATATCCTGAATCTGACTACTTCTCACCACCCAAGACCAAGGAACCATTAGCTCTCAGCTTGTCTACTTCAGTAGCCTATGGTTCAGATTAGATCAGTATTCCTACCAGAAATTGTATAATGGCTTCCCATCACATTTACAGTAAAATAAAAAGTTGTTACTGTTGTTAATGAGGTCCTACCTGACCTGCTCCCAGCTGCATTCCTCTTAAATTTCACTTCTCCCCCTTCGACTGTAGCTTGCCAAGCATCAGTCAGCCTCAGTGCCTTTGCACTTGGTGATTGCCCATGTATTTGCATAGCTTACATCTTTGACCACATTGGGTTCTCTGGTCAAGTATAACCTCTATAGGGAGACCGACCCAGACCATCCTGCCTAAAGGTTAAATCTGTCACTCCTCCTGCTCTATTTTTCTTCAGAGCACTTCTATATTTTTGATGTTATATGTACTTGTTTATTTTCTGTCTTTCTAAATAAGCTACAATATCAGGGACTTTGTTTTCTTTTCTACTATTTCTGAAGCATCTATATATGTGTTGGCATATAGTAGGCATCCGATTCATATTTGCAGGAAGCATATGTAAATAAATGACTATGTATAAGGGTACACATATTGACTACATATACAATGAGTATGTATAAGAGTGTACACATTTGGTCAAATCTCTGGTTGAGAACTTCAAAAACAATATTGAGGATTAAAATCTCTTTATCATTCAATCTTTTACCTTCTAAATGGGAGGAGTGAGAAAATGGTCCAACCATAAGGAATTAGAATAGTAAGCGAGTGAACACTGAAAACTTGAAGGCAAGAAAGGACAAACTGTACCGTTGTGTTACTTTAATGTGAGGCTTTAATGAATTTGAGAGAGTTCTCATTCAATGCATTGTTCTTTTTAAGCAGTAGAAATTCCCTTCTTTTCAATTCTGCTTAAAAGATGGGCTTTTTGCCATGCCCTAAAGATCACCAGATTAGTTCTTCATTGGCTAATGAAGGCAAGGCATTCCCTAAGTCAGGGCCTTCCTTGGAAGATTCCTTGCCTCTGGTTCCCCGTAGATGAAAGTTGGGAAATACGAGCAGAGCAGCAACACTCCAGCTGATCTCAATTGCCCTGAAGTTGCCCAGGGAGGAAGGCTGATCTCTAAGTGGCGAAGACCCAACCATTTAGTGCTTTATAGACCATAGACTATTGCACTCAGAAGAAAAAAGGCAGGTGGTCCTGACTGCAGAGCACTCATGGAATGTGCTCCCTGCAGCTCGATCCACACAGTAGCCAAACGACCCCACATGCTGCCCTTGCTGTAGCTTCTAGATGTCTTCCAAGGGAGAGCGAGTTGCTTAACCCGAGCAACAGAGGGAAGTCATACAAAGCCCAGCATCACTTTCTAAGTTAGAAATGTACTTAGTTCAGGATCAATCTTTTGATAGGAATCATGGAGTTTTATACGATTTAGAAATTATTTTTAATCGTGATGCCTCCCTGCCAAACAGTGAATTATTAATAATGCTGTAAAACTTCCAAATAAATTTTGACAAGTTTGTTTTTCACAAAATCAGAAATGCTGTTGCTAATGTCTGAACAGAGCTTTCAACAGAACTTACAGACACAGTTCTTGCGAAGAACCAAGGTGAAGTTTTCATTTTAAAAGTTCCATGGGTATATCATAACTTGCTAATTAATATGCAATTTCTATAGTTTGCCTATATCCTTTTTCTTTTCTTTTTTT
>NW_007727314.1:11100-12719 GCF_000696425.1 Galeopterus variegatus
GATAGTGTTTAAGATCGAATATAACTGCACGTTGAAACTGAATCACTTTCCTTTTAATCTTTGGAAAGTTAAAAAATATGACCTTCAAAAATGGGCAGAAGAGAAGGGCCTAATGCCATCCAGGGCCCAATGACCTGTTCCTCATGTTTGGAAATACTAGTACCTAAATGTTATAGCAGTGCTGGCTGGTGTCTCACTTGGGAGAGTGTGATGCTGATAACACCAAGGTCAAGTGTTCAGATCCCCATACCAGCCAACCACCAAAAAAAAAGGAATAATAATATCTTCCCCTTGTAAGTTACTTCTGCATATATTATTGTACTTGATCCTCACAATAGCCTTGGAATTCTCATTCTCCATTTGCAAAGGAGAATACTGAGGCTCATAGAAATTAAGTATTTAGGCCTCGGACATTAAATTAGTATTAGGGCTGAGACTGCGTTGCAATTCATCTGACTAACCATGTCACCGCTCCGTGTCACCTCCTTTCCATTGTTCGCTGTGGCTCTGTGTCTGTTTTTCCCAGTGTTTCTGTATGGGCAAGGTACCTGTGTTGGAGCTGTGCTGTCTCACATACACCACAGCTGTGATCTGACAGTTCACTTAAAAATGACGTCAAATCCTGATATCAGAATACATAGAAGTTAAATTGTCCAAAGATGCATAATGTTAAGAGTCTTTTTAAAAACTTTGAGATACTAAGAATATTTTTGAGCTGGCCTTTTACTCAGTTGCTTAGAACACAGTTTTATAACACCAAGGTCAAGTGCCCCAATCTCCTGACCAGCTAGCCACCAAAAAAATATATATGTATATTTTCTAAATATGTAAATGTGTATCTCTAAAGTTGTTAATAGAACAAATATCTTATTTAAGGGCATGAGCAATAAGATGACTTTCAGCATGATTCTACACAAGTCAACTTTTAATTACAAAAAAGATTCAGGTGGCTTAAACAAGTGTATTCTTATTTTGTGTATAATATTTGGATACATCAATAAAACATTTTATCTGAATTATCTAGATGTATTCATTTGAAGAGTGGTACTCTAGAACTGTGTTGTCCAATAAGGTAGTCAGTAGCTACATCTGTTATTGAGCACTTGAAATGTGTCTAGTCTGAAGTGAGATGTGCTGTGGATGTAAAATACAGAACAGATTTTGAAGACATCATACAAAAGAATGTACAATATCTCCTTAATAATGTTTACATTAATTGCATATTGAAATAATATTTTAGATATATATTGAGTTAAGTAATTGTAGTGGATTGAATTGTGTCCCCCCAAAACTCCCTGAAGCTTGAATTGTGTCCCCCAAGTTTTATGTATTAGAAACCTAGCCCCCGCTGTGACTGTTAAGAGGGTGGGAAATCCTATTATGGGAATTGAAAGGTGGAGCCTTAAAGAGGTGATTGGATTGTAGGACCGTGCAGTAGTAAATGGATTAAAAATGGTGGTCAGGGGCGTGAAAGAAGAGGAGAAAGAGGGCTTCAAAAGAAGAGGAGAGTCTGTCTTGCTCTTTCTCTGTTCTCTCTCTGCTTCCACTATCTTGCAAGGTGAGACCCCTGGGTCACTGTCGCCACCACCAGATGGACTTTGTACTTCCCAGCCTCAGAA
>NW_007727314.1:13860-17838 GCF_000696425.1 Galeopterus variegatus
CTGACTTCTCGTGATCATGGAAAGGACAATTACTAGTAAGAAATAAAGGGGTTTTTCCCCTGATTTTCTCTCTAAATCCCTATTAATCAAATGCAGGCAAGTAAAATATGTAACATTTTGCGAAGCCATGTGACACATGCTTTTCATTCCATGAAAAGAAATAACATTTGTTAGCCACAACTGGAGTTCTCTCTGCCTGTTTCTCACTTCTGAATTCAATTTACCCCTTTATTTCTACAAAATCGCCCAATCGGAAGCAGCTTTGTAAATCTTTACAGGTTCTCAATGTTATATGGCTCATTCCTCCATGCATTTGTCAAAAATTCTGCAAGTAGAGAGATAACCTAAGGGCACAAAAATTAACACATGCAAGTTAATCATTGATTCTAGTTTGGGTTCTGAAATCAATAAGAAAAATAAATCAATTTTCAAACTTAAAAAAGACATACCCAGAAGAGGTATAACTGATAATCTGGCTTGTTTCAATAAGAACATATGCTGAAACCATATGTCCAAGAGAACACCAGAAATATAATCCATAAGAAATGTTGTTTTTAAATTTGGAATCAAAATGGTAGAGTGAAAGTTATGTTTTATTCTACTCTGAGAGTTGTCTAATTTATATGAAATGCCAAAATAATAAGTTGTTTCTGGGTTATTGGCCTCTTAATCTTGCATATTAATTCAGGTAATGCACCACTACCACTATCTTCTATTTAATTATTTTTATTTATGTACCATTAAGCTCCATTTTCATTACTTTTGGAGTATTAAAAAAAAAAGACAAATCCCAGGTATTTGGGCAGTGCCACCACCTCTTTTACAATCCTCAGAAGACCTTTTCTTGGTGGAGAATACAAATAACAGCCCCTGACATTCTTTAAAAGTGGTTTTTACTTCTCTAATTAGGAGTTTCAGGCAGGCTCTTGTGCCTGAACTCTTAACATTTCAGACACTTCTGCCTCCCTTCCCAGCTGACTCTTGCTAAGTCTGTGCTGAATGCTTTCTCGACTTGCAAGAAAGCTGCTTTCAGGCCCTTTCGTATTCTGCTGTAATCCCTTGGTAATTACAAAGTCTCTCTGCAACACGAGGTAAATCCAGGAGGTATTTTGTCGCTATGCCTCACACGTAAAATTGTACTCAGACATCTCAGCCCATCTTGCCTCCCAGGGGCCCCCAACTTAGAAAACAGTCCTGTTAGAAATGCCAAAACAGAGGAGCTCAAAGGTGATGACAGTAACTTCGTGCCAGTGGAAAACACTGCTGAAATAAAGCAGAACAAAACAAGTTTCAATGAACTAGCTCAGTTAACGGTGGGTAAAGTGAACTCTAAAAGGCTCAGTGTTATGATAGCAGATTCCAAACTGCTTAACACTCCACATATAAAAATTTCTCAGCCTAACAGGTTTCAAGCCATGGGAGTTTGTACTTCTCTTCCTTCCCTTTGCCTTCCTGTAATTATTTGCATACTTTTCATCTTTTTTCTTCCTTTTTCTTTTTAGTCATTGACATAAAAACCACATGAAAAATTCTTGAGTGCCACAAACTCAGGAACATTGAAATAATGTTTGTCTAATTACTCTGTGTTCAGCTATTTGCAGTTTATCATGTTATTAAGCATCAGGAATAGGGCGTAATTGTGGACTTAGGTTAGAGGTTTATAACATGTGCTTTTCTTTTCTTTCTTTTTTTTTTGGCCANATTCTTGAGTGCCACAAACTCAGGAACATTGAAATAATGTTTGTCTAATTACTCTGTGTTCAGCTATTTGCAGTTTATCATGTTATTAAGCATCAGGAATAGGGCGTAATTGTGGACTTAGGTTAGAGGTTTATAACATGTGCTTTTCTTTTCTTTCTTTTTTTTTTGGCCATAAGTCACAATGAAATGTACAGTTTCCAATACTTGATGACACTGATATTTTGGAAAATTTTAAGTCCTCCCTCACCAAAATAATGTGAAGTGTCCCTGTGTGGCTTTGTTCAGATGGCAAATATATGGCATATTTCCTACCATTAACTGGAGAATCAATGATTGAGATTTAATAATTTTAAGTCCTCCCTCACCAAAATAATGTGAAGTGTCCCTGTGTGGCTTTGTTCTGATGGCAAATATATGGCATATTTCCTACCATTAACTGGAGAATCAATGATTGAGATTTAATATGTAGGTAGTAAAAATTGCATAGCTGTGGCTCTATTACATAAAGGTAAATTTCAACTGGTTCAGTCATATAATAAAGGAATTGCCCAAATCAAGAGAGTAGAAAGCTAAGAAATGCTATTTCATGCTTTTGAACATATGCATTTTAAAAAATACTTTCCAATTAGACTGCAAATTTTTGAGGAACTGATTAATGCTCTTTTTTGTCCTATCCTGTCCAACTTACTCTCAGCATCATACATGATACCGCCCAGTTCATGCATTTTAATAATGCTAGGGGTTTCAGGTCAAAGTTATTTCTAAGCCAATTGCAAATACATACAGAAAAATAACAAAATCATAGTTTTTAAATGACAGCAGGTAGATAGTCAGGAATAAATGCTACCTAGGGGCCTTTAAAAGGTTTTTCTTCTGCTTCACTCTAGCATGAAGTAAACACTGGGATTTGGGGACAGATAATGCATTGAGACATAAGTCAACTTCATCTTGTGGTCCCAAGAATCTTTGACAGGTAAGGGGCATGTTGATAATACTATTAAAAATATTGAACTACATGAACACATACAGGGTAAGGGAACAAAGCCTTGCTTGGTCCCTTGGATCCCAAGAATTTCTAGGGTACCATGGAAGATTTTTCAAGGAATAACAAAATAACTGCAGGATGGATGCTACTAGTCTAGGCTGATGATGCTCTGGAACATATCCAGATGCTCAATTCTAAGATTAGAGAAGACCTAAGATATAGCCTCTGTATTAAGGGGGAGTAAGTCAAGGCCAAGCAACACCTCCTTGGCCAGCTGTGTCCACTTTCACAAATTAAAATGATGTGAAAGAGCAATATAGAACTAAATCTCAAGCAAGCATAGAGCCAGAGAAAAAGTGAAATGTCATGGTTAAGCTTTGAGTAATATCATGTAAGTAGCAAAGAAAAACAATTTACTATAAGCACTTATATACTCAGCCCAATGGGCTTTTCAATAAACCTTTCAAGAGGGGGGGAATGTACAAAGATAGTTTTCATTGGCAAATGCTTATTAAATTTCCTAAAGCAAGGTTTTGCTCTTACCCCCTGCTTCCAGAGTGCTCAGCTCGATCCTATAAATTGGTTGAGGTGGAGAAAAGTATCAGTTCCTTAGGTCCTTGTAAACATTTCACTTTTATATTTAGGGAAAAAAGTGATTATTTTTCAAAAACTGCAGGTGTGAAGAAACTAATATCGAAAGTCTCCTGTGAACTGTTTTATACCTTACCCCATCAGAGTGCTCTTGCACTACAACAAATTGGATGAAAAATACAAACCTTGTAGGTTCAGATACTCAAAAGCTTATTATAACTGAAAATCAGTAAGATATTACAGTTACCAGGCTGTAATAGTACAACAGAGAACAGATCTACCTCGTGTGCAAACATAAAAATAACCTCATTATAGCCTCTGCGAGAAAGCAAACGTGATCTCTAGCCTTCTGCACAGGCTCCCATTTAAATTTCACTTTAAAATATAGTCCAGTTTTTAATTTTAATTACTAGTTAGAGAACAATGGAAGTCTTTGCTTGTGAGAAAAAAATCTTAATACGGAGGAGATGTTTATTTTGTTCAATATTTCCGTTCATGTGTAAGGATCACAATTTCTCCTGAAATCCTGTTGAATTTCAGTCTACACATTCAACATTACTCCTACCCTTAACTCTTCCCAAACAGGTATTGAGATGCACCTTTGGTTTCCCAGAAGTACAAAACAAATATCTAGCTCAATATTTTATAGAAAACTCACATACAACCAATATTTTTTTCAGATTATGTAAAGGGTAAAAAGT
>NW_007727314.1:18501-19265 GCF_000696425.1 Galeopterus variegatus
ATTTTATAGAAAACTCACATACAACCAATATTTTTTTCAGATTATGTAAAGGGTAAAAAGTCATTGAGGTTGATTTGCATATATGGATTTGGGTATTTGGGACAGGCTAGACTTCCAGCTGAAATACAACCTTAGGATCCTTTTGTCAACTGCTATAGAGAAGTAATCTTTGACTCCACAAGGGGGATTTCAAAGTTTCAGAAAGAAATGTGCCCTTTGACAGATTTCTTACACATCCCCACACACTCTGCATGCCAATAAGTGTATGGACGATAATAAAAGGAGATCAAACCATTTGCTGCTCAGGTATACCCACCCTTGTGGTAGTACTTCGAGGAAAAGAAAAGTAGTAAAGAACCACACTCCAGATCAGAGCTTGAAGAGGAAGCCATAGTTGGTGAATCTTTCACTCCGCTCCTGCTCTTTCATGTTAGCACGGTCTTCCTTCCATCTACTTCATTGAATTCTTATAGAGCTGGAGATGGTTATTGTCTACTGAACATATTTCAACAACAAAGTGACACTGATTCCTTTAGTCTCCTTTATATAGCTTATTTTCCAATAATTTAGTTTTTTATTGTGCTTATTTTCTGGGCTCTTTCAAGGGTTCCAAATTACAAATTTGAGTTTATGAACATAAACTCAGCCCTTGAACTAACATGAAGAATATTGGGGGCCGGCCTGGTGGCGTACTCGGTAGAGGGTGGCGCTTGGGAGTGTGGCGGCGCTCCCGCTGAGGGTTCGGATCCCATATAGAGACCGGT
>NW_007727314.1:20032-27260 GCF_000696425.1 Galeopterus variegatus
AAAAAAAAAAAGAATATTGGAAAGATTTTTCCTAATTATGGCATGCTATATCCTGTACATTACTAAGGATTAAAGAATGTTAGAATAGGAAGTAATTCCAAATATTTCCTGTTGAGGTAAGGAAACTGAGGCTTAAAGGGACTAAATGATGTTCTCAAAGTTTTTGACAGAACTAAGAATACCATGAACACTTTTTGAATCACCACTTAATGTTTCTTTCACTATATTACACTCTCATTTATGGTAACATTACAAATAAAGTGTGTGTGTGTGTGTGTGTATATATATTATCATTGGGTAATTTGGTGAAGAAGTTGTATTTCTATCAAACAAATATTCTTTTCATGTGCCAGGATATATGCGATGTGTCCTCTATACGAATTTTTTCTGGTACAGACAAAGCTATTTTTGTGATATATTTGAAAGTGATCAAAAAGAGATCTTCACCATTAACATTTACTAAAAACCAGAAAAAATATAGTATTATAATCACTATGCATAATTTCCTACAGATTTTGGTAAATAAATGTCAAACTTGTTAGGTCCAAACAAACTTGTTTAGCACCAAATCATTGACAAAGTCATCAAGAGTAAGAAACCAGACAACCTTGGATCTGTACCTCATGTATTGTAGACTCTTAAGGTAATGGAAGTCTTTTGATCCCTTTGGCTATTTACCTCACTACCTAGTAAAAAAAAAAAAAACGACTTCTAAATAATATTTTGTGTTTGCCTATTTATTTAATAAAACTTTGCTTAGCATTTACTCTTGTCAATTTCCAGATTTACTCCCAGGAAATGGAGTGATAGGAGAGTGACTGGGAAAGCAAGGAGAGCTGTCTCTCCTGACATGGATCTCAGTGGGATGTCTTGGGCCATCAAAGGCAGAGCCAGAGACTTGTGTCCCCATATTTCAGCAAAGTAAGACTTCAACAGGAATTTTCAGATCAGGTCTAGAGCAAAAGGGCTGAAAATCAATGGAAGATTGGCTTGAAACAGAGAATAGGAAGATACCTGAGCAAATTCTCAAAACAAATGAAACTGTGGTGAATCTTTTTCATGTTCCTGGGATAGGTTGGTGGGGCATTTGATCCACTTAAAAGCTCTGGGTGGGCAACCAAGGAAACAACAATGAACAAGGCACCAATTTCAGTTTGGTGGTTGAGGAGAGAACATGTGGGAAGGCAGCCCACAAACAAGCGACTGATACACTGAGGCAGGTGTTAGTAGATGTATTTATGTAAGAATATGGATGGACAGAACAGAAGTGAAAATTGTGCCAAGGAGTCTGTATTAGTTTCCTATTGCTACTGTAACAAATTTATAGGCTTCAAATAACACAAATTTATTATCTTAAGAGGTCTGGGGTTAAAAGTCAGAAAGGGTCTTAGTAGGCTAAAATCAAGGTGTTGACAGGGCTGCATTCCTTCTGGAAACCGTAGGGAAGAATCAGTTTCCTTGCCTTTTCTGGTTTCTAGAGGCTAATTGTCTTTCTTAGACAATGGCTCCCTTCCATCTTCGAAGACAGCAGCTGAGTATTTTTTCACATACTCAAGCAGTTGAGTATTTTTCACATCACATCACTCCGAGTCTGACTCTCCTACCTTCCTTCTTCTAAGGACCCTTGGGATTACACTGGACCCAAGCAGATAATCCAGGGTAATATTTCCATCTCATGATCCTTAATTTAATCATATCTGCAAAGTCCCTCTGTTTTGCCATGTAAGGTAACATATTTGCAAGTTCTGGACATTAGGATGTGGATGTCTTCGTGGAAGGGAGGAGACATTATTCTGCCTACCACAGAGTGAGAGGAAATTAAGATGACCTGAGAATATTCTACATGAGATGATGTTGGTGGAATCTTGCATTTGAGTAGGAAATTTGCACATAGTATATATGTTAGGGGGAGGAAGGGAGGGTGGATTCCAGGCAGAGAGAGCCTTATATCAAACAGAGTCAAAAGTCTTTCATCCATTGACTCCTTGTTAAATACACAATCTGCCATATAAACAAACTGGTCTGACATTTCTAGTCATAGTGCTCATTAGCAGCATCTGCTACTCTCCTGGAGATTTTCACAGATTAATATCGTATTTCTGTAGTTAGCCAAATACTAAGGTTAAGACGGCCAGTCTATTCAAAAGATTCATTCTTTTCCTTCTCTTTAAAGATGAATACAGTATTTTCTCTTATTGGGAGTTCAAACAATCTTTTCATTATTCACAAAGCTGAATACTATAATAATTAGAAACAGTGCTGAAATACAATCTGCCTCCTTCTCAAGTCAACAAGGACTTGCATGTACTATTTACAAAGTAATTATCTCCTTCAGTGGCCTACTCTGAGTTCTAAACCTTCCATTAGGCCTCCATCAAGGTAGGGATTGATTGGATGCAATCCATTTCTGCATGCTTTTTACCCAAAGGGTCAACATTCTCCAGTCTAGGTGAGGGGTGTGTGGAAGTGAATCAAACCAGAATTCACAGGGAGAATAGGGAGCAAGACTTAATAAGCCCATGATCATCCTTTCAGACCATCAGCATACTACTGCCTCTAGCCTGCTTCAGCAGATTTTCTCTACACAGCCAAAGTTTGAGGACGTTCCTGGATAACCCCATGCAACAGCACAGATGTATGCCAAGGACTGTCCTACAACAGGAATGTCATGGGGTCTGGAGAGGGTAATCAAAACTCCCTGCATTGCATAACTCAAAACGAAAAATCATGCTTCAGTCCAAAACTGATTCAAGATGTCTGGATGGTTCCAGGTTATGTTGGATCCATTATTTCATGAGTATTCGGCAGGATGTCAAAATCTGAGAGTTGCGCAGAGGTTTCTTATCATTTAGGGGTCTCAGATCAAGACAGATAATTGCAATGTTCCCCTGGGAGAGGTGATATTTTGTAGTACACTTAAACCTGTCTATTCTTAAAGATCCCTCAGGTATGAGCAAGCCACAAATTTAAGTAAACCTCGAAGGCAATGAGACTAACCTCAAGGGAAGGACAATGACACAATGAAGTTGCAGGTGGTGTCCAAATCCTTTCTCTTAAATGATACTTTACACAGACTACTGTTTCATTTTTTTATTGTGGAAAATATCTACTTGCTGTGTATTATTTAGATATATTTTTATGTTGCCTTCCTATAATAACATATTTCTGTTTCTTCTGTGTTTTGTTTCCCTGAATATGTCCCCACACTCTTGTGCTATTTCTTTGGATCCTTCCTCAGTGACCTAGCCTAATTTCCAAGGATAGTTGCATTCCCACTTGCTTTCCAGATTTCTTATTGCCCTGATTTTTGCAAAGTTTGTATTTTTCTATTGTTTTAGTCTTTTCAATGCATTGGGAATTTTGGCTATAGTACGTTTCCTTTTAAAAGCAACAATGTCATGAGGATTTATTTAACACTTCATCCAGAAAAGATTGTAAAATATGTCCTATGATCATTTACATCTCAACATTCATGGCAGTGTCCACAGATACTTCAGGAACCCTAGGTATTTAAGCCACAACTAATATTTAAATAGTGCCTGTCACATGCCAAGCCCTGTGATGAGAGCTGGGTTGATGGAAGTGTGAGATGTAAGTATGAGATGAAATATTTAAGAATGACTAAGATATGGTCCCTGCCACAAAGAAAAAAGTCTAGAAAGGACACCGATATGCAAGTAGTTATAATGCAATGTGATAAGTGCCTTTACAAATGTATGAACTAAATCCTTGGGGAACACAGATAAAGGAGCAATTAATTCAGCCTGAAGGAGTTCAGGAAAGCTTCAGATAAGAGGTCACATTTCAACTGGGCCTTGGAAAAAGAGTAGGGCTTCACCAGGGACTTAAGGACATTGAAGAGATGGAAGGGAAAGAGAGAAATTATATTACAAGTAGAAGGATCAACATGAACAGGGGTTCATGCAAGTTCATGGTTCAGTCTCTAGCACGTGATAACCTCCAATAAGTATTTTTGAATGAATGACTCTATGAATGAACACACATTTAAAGAAATGTCTACAATCTTACTCCTCTCTCCTATCTAAAATATGGGTATTTAGAGGTAAGAAGAGGGCATCATTGTGGCTGACTGCATACTACTTACAGGGGTTATTAGTACAAGTTCCCCTGTCACGGTTCCTGTGATGGGCATGGGCATGGAGGCCTTCTAACAAACTCTCACTGTTTTTTGTTTATTGAGAAGTGGTGAGGAGGGTAATGCAAAGAAATTAAAACCTCAGCATTTCTTAATTTAGCCCCTGTAGCTTCCTGTACTAACAGGAAACTGAAGTACTATGGTTTGTGCACTGGATTTACAGCCAGATAGTTAATAACCAGTTAAAGAAGAAGGGGTGGATGGAATATTCCAGGTAGTCAGAACAGCAAATAAAAAGTTCTCCGAGAAAGGGAGCCTGCAAAATGATCATGGTGGCTGGACTGCAGAGAATAAGGGAGAACACAGCCTGGGCCCCCCCGCAGGGTCAGAAAAAACCTGTAGGGTCAGAAAAGAGAGGCCAGACCCTACAAGACCTCAAAGAACAATTTGAACATACAGGTCTAAGAGGGATGAGGAAATTTGAAATGGTTTAAGTAGGAGATTAATATGAAAAGGTTTGCATCTCAAAATAAAAATGATTCTGCCTCATGAAGGCCTGTGGATTGGGAAATATATGTGGGGGTTGGTATTTCAGTGGGTATTGGGACAGGAGTCTATGACACTTGTTCAATGAAGAGGAGATGGTAGCTTAAAGAAGGTGATGGCAGTGGCGCTGCAGAGAAATGGACAGATTTGAGAGAGATTTAGAAGGTAAGATAGAAATTATAAACATCTATCACAAACTTAAATATTTAATAAACATTTGTTAAAATATTTAAATACTTCCAATTAGGGTATTTAATGACTTCTCGACCCTTTCAATAAGTATTTATTGAGTTCCAATTATTAGTCAAGCAAATTTGGCCAAGGCACTAAGGGCACAACTGAAGCCAGATCTAATGGAACTCATTCTGGTGGAAAGACAGAAAATAAACAAATAACTACATGGACAGAATGATTTTGGATAGTGTTGGGCACTGGGGCAGAAGGCAACTTCTTTAGATCAGGTGGTCAGGAAAGGTATTTTGAAAAAGAAGACATTTGAGGCCACCTGAGTGACAAGAACTTAGTCATCTGGGAATGGACCATATATTCTCTTATCTTTGAGTCTGATTCCCTACCTGTCTCTTTGTCATCATGCTGATCTATTCCCTTTTTAAGGATTAAAAAAAATTTTTTTTTTTTGGTAATACTTGAGTTCTCAGGAGTCTATCTATGTTCAAATCCTCAGAGTCACAGCAGTGAAACCATAGGGCTCATAGGATGTTTGCTTCCTTCTGCCTCAGGGACAGAAAGGATTCCTACTAGCTTTGAAAAAATTATAAAGAAAAACCCAATTTAAACAGTATTCTCCATCCCCACTACACAAATCCTTTTTAAAAGACATTTGTTTAAACAGATTCCTGATTAAACTGATTAAAGGTTCACTATTTATTTTTTTAATTGAATTAACAGTTCAACATACATTTAATTACTGAGTAATGTAATGATTTGAACACCTTGAAATTAGTAATATTATAGTAGTTGTTTTATGGGAATACCAAACATCTGGAGAAGTTATTCTCTAAAGGATTGTTTTTTTAAACTTATAATTCTGTCAATTTTTAGAAACTTATTTTGAGTTACTCATTGACTCCTTTAATTTTTTTATTTATTTATTTTTTTCCTTTTTGTCTTTTTTCGTGTCCGGCAACGGATCGCAACCCTCAGTGTCGCGCCCGTACTGGACCAGGACCGGCAACGGGATCGCAAACCTCGGTGCTGCGCCCGCACCTCGCTCAGCCAGTGAGCGGGAACCGGTCTGTATGTGGGATCCGAACCCTGGGCGGGAGCTCCGCCGCGCTCCCAAGCGGCGCACTGTAGCAGTGCGCCACTGGGCCGGCCATTGGACTCCTTTTAAAAGTTATTCTAGGTTGAAATCCTGAATGCATGCTGCATATTAGGGGTTAATAATAATTGGAATTCTTAAAGTTTAAAAATCTGCAAAAGGTAAATGCATATGTAAGTCTTTGTGTATACTTTTATCAATATGGAGATATCTTTATAGCTAGATAAGACCATTTTATTTAGTAAATACCACATAGTATCTTTGAATACAATGAAATTACTTGGGCTACTTCTATTATGGTGTCTGTGATGTTCATTCTAATTTTCCATGTTCTTGTAGAGAAGGAATCTGAAACCTTGAGGGAAAAGAAAACATACAAATGCTATTAGAGTACACATTTTTGAGCAGCAGGAAGTCAGTAGTAAGTGTCAGAGATTGATCAGGATTGTGTTCTATATATAAACAATTGCCATCAGGTGTGCCCTGGTACGAGGTCATCCATGCACCCAAGCAGTAATTTGAGCAATTTAGAATTTCAGGCAGCCTAGAGAGGGAATAAATTATTGAAAAGTTTAACTTCAAGTGTAAAATGTATCTTTATGGCAGATTTCTCAAAGAAACAGATTCTGTCCTTTCATATTAAATTAGATTTGTTTATTGAATCAAATTTTTTAAATAATTTATCTACAAACATACACAAAAATATGTTGGTGTACCATTAGTTTTGCAAAAGTAGTAGTTGACCCAAAGGTGGAGAATAGATGTACATATATATTTGGTGTTTGCTACCAAGAACAATACATAAAATAAATAAAGGAACAGTTTATTCTGAAAAAATGTTGAGTTTTACCCAAACTTTGCTATTATTTTTTACATTGTTGAAGTCAAACCAATACCAATAGAGATATAAGTACTGACAAAAATCATGGTTACAAAGTTTCTACATGATGACTCGATTCTTGAAAAATAGTTAAGAATTCATTCTAGCATCTCAGACAGATTGCATCTTTATTAGCTTGGAACTTACTTTAATCAAATGGAACATTCTTCACATAAGAGAATTCACCCTCTGGCAGTGCTTGCTGGTCCTCTTCATACACATTCTTTCCTTTTTCTTTTGCGTTAGAGATCCAAAGTTTTAGACCATATGACTACATTCCCAAACCTCCCTCAAAAATGTGGCCACATTACAAAGTTGTGGCTAATGGTACATGAGAGGAAGTGATGTGTGCCACTGAAAGGATGCACTCCTAAAAAGAATAGGTTTGCTGTGCACCAGTTCATTTGCACTGGCTGGGATGCAG
>NW_007727314.1:27919-32720 GCF_000696425.1 Galeopterus variegatus
TGCACTCCTAAAAAGAATAGGTTTGCTGTGCACCAGTTCATTTGCACTGGCTGGGATGCAGATATCTTGTCTGGAGCTGCAGCAGCCATACTGAGCACAGAGACAAAAGTCTCATGTTTCTTGTGGCACTAGATTATTACATGGGAAATCGATAAGTTCCTGTTTTGTTCAAATCACTGCATTTTGGGATTCACTTAGTCTGTGTCCTAATATATACATCTGTATCATTATCCAACTCATTCTGATCTTTCCTGACTTCAAAAATCTCACTATTTTACAATTTACATAATTATCACTTTAACCAGGAGTGAATTTTGAAGAATCTATATGAATTATTAAATTTGTTATATTTTTTAGAAACTCATAAACCTCAAATACAAATTAATGATCTATTGTTTTAAAACTAAAATGCGCTCTTGCAAGATGAAATTTGGGGGGGAATATGGAGATGCTAAAAGTACACAATAGTTCTATTGTGTGACTGAAAATTAGCTTTTCAAGAGGCGTTTTTGACATTCAGTCTGACAGTGTGTCATAGTATAGTTATGAAACCATGGATCACCTCAAAAGGCTATTTTGGTTACTACAGGACCACTATTGAAAGTTGGAACTAATCAGGGAAGAAACAAGATTGAACATGAAAAGATGTGATTATGATTTAAAAATAAATATAAATAATTCACATAGGAAAAAAGGCTGCAGTACAATTTATGGCTTTTGGAAATCAAATTGTGATCTAAATAATAGAAACTCACTCCTTTTATTTGCTTTTGAGATTGAAAACTCTCTGAGGGCAGGGACCATGTGTATTTCATTTACCTCTGCTTTCCCAGTGTTTAACAGAGCCTAGGTCAAACATACTTAGAACTGCTTGTTGAATGACTGAGTTAATATTACATTTTTTAGTGCCGTGTTTTTCGTTGGAATCATCCTGTCTCTCTTTGTTCTACAGATTGGCATCATAAGAAAATATGAGAGCACAGAGCATACCCAGAACATTCTGAGGCTTACAAAGTGATGCTTAAATTGAATTGGAAAGAATGGGTAGAAAGGGAGATGGAAAGATCACTCTGCTGAGGAAATAGCACGTGAAAAATCAGCTATGGGATGTGGACCAGCCAAGATTATACAGTCATCCCTTGGTAAAATCTATGAATGCTCAATTCCCTTATTCATAATAGCCAAAAGGTGGAAACAACTCAAATATCCATCCGTGGAGAAACAGGGAAACAAATTGTGGTATTTACATGTGGCGTATTTCATACATATACAATAAAATATTATTTAGCCATAAAAAGAAAGTGCTGATCTATGCTACAACATAAATGAATCTTAAAAACATTACACTAAGTAAAATAAGCCAAACATGAAAGGTTACAAACTGTATTATTCCATTTATATGAAAGATCTAAAATAGATAAATCCATAGGAAAATAATGCAAATTAGAGATTTCCAGGGCTTGGGGGGAATGTTGAGAAACTGGTTAATAGGGGTTTTACTTTGGGGAAATGGAAATGTTTTGGAACTAGACAGAAGGTGGCAGTCGCACAACATTGTGCATGTACTAAATGCCACTCATTTGTTCACTTTAAAGTCATTAAATTTATGTTATGTGGATTTCATCTCAATAAATTATTTTTTAAAAAGATCATCTATGCCTTAGGGTTTCATCAATAGCTTTTGAAAAAAAAATTCCTTCATCAACATTTGAGCAATTCTACCATTATTCCTATATATTATTGTGTTTCTGAATATGTCAACATTACAATAATGAGTTCAATCCAAAGTCTGAGTTTCAGATTTTTTTAATTAAAATACGAAGTTTCGCAAAATATGAGACTGAAAAAAAAAATTTCAGGTAGTATTAATGAAAGGTAGCTGAATAGGTAGAGTTAAAATACGTTTGTGGTCACTCTCCTGGAGATCATATGGAGCAGACAATGCGATCAGTACCCAGAACAGGGCCTGGAGAGGGCTGCTGCGGATTAGGGGCTGCCCCCTTCTGTGAGCAGAGCACCACTTCCATCCTGCATTATGCAGGTGACTGTGTCCTCTACCCCTAGACTCCAGGGAAGGCTGCCGTTTGCTCTTATTCACATGAAGGACTTGGAAGATCCTGCTCACTTTCAAGGAAAGAGGCAGCTCATGAATTTTCATCACATGCACAGATGCAGATACGGGTCAAGGGGAGTTTCACTGAGTGTCAGAGGCAGTCTCAACACCTCCTACTCCCTAAGGGCCAGAGTTGGAAAAGGGGGCACTTGTAAGTTTTACATTTTCAGTAAAGCTGTCAAAATGAATTAAGCATAGTGGGGAAAGGGTAGCCATGTTTTCGAGTTGAAGCTTAAAATGGAAAAGGGGGCACTTGTAAGTTTTACATTTTCAGTAAAGTTGTCAAAATGAATTAAGCATAGTGGGGAAAGGGTAGCCATGTTTTCGAGTTGAAGCTTAAAAATAAACAACTTTCTGTATCATTAATACCATTATACAACTAAAAATAGTTTTATCAAATAATAATATGCATGGGAAAAGGTAAGTTGATTACTAAAGAAATTGTTCCTACAGTTTATCTGAGTCTCTTGAAATGGAGCATGACTTCTGACGTGGTGCTCTGATGACCAAAGTTGCTGTGTATAGTGATCAGATTATCCAGATAATGGCTTTATGAATGTGTTGACTGCAGAGTCTACAGTGCAGATATAATAAGGATGAAGATAACAACAGTAAACAACAACAACAACAGATTACATTGCTTGAATGCTCACTATGTCAAGTGCTTTAACTTCATAATGAAAAAAGCATCCCTTTCTTGTAGAGTGGTTAAGTACATAGACTCTGGGACCAGATGGTTTTTGCTCACGTCTCAGCTTCAACCTTACATAATCTTTATGCCTCAACTTTTTCATCCGTAAAGTGGGCATAACAGCTATGCATACTTCATAGAGCTATTGTGAGGATTAAATGAGTGAATATACATGAAGAACTTAAAAAGGTACCTGGCACACAGCAAGCACCATGTGAGGGGTAGTTATTGTTATTATTTCTTATAAGAAGTCTTGTCAATGAATTTGCTAAACCTTGCGTGACATAAAATAAGTAAATCAAATTAGTGTGAGAAGTTTTGAGACACCAAGAGTGTCCGTATCCATCCTTTACAGGACACTGTAGCTGTAGCTCTGAACTTACTGATTTTGGTGATGCCCCTTATATGACCCAACCCTTCTCAGGCTTCACTGCTAAAATGCACAGGGGGGCTCACAAGAACAGTGATAAAGTAGTCATTTTAGATTAAAAGGGCACTGACCAAAACAACTCCCAGAAAAGCAGAATCCCCCGTGGTTTTGATGAGGAGTATGTTTTTCAATTGCAGATGTCATTTCCACAAATTTTCATTTTGGCATTTGGCACACGCATGTTATTTGAAAGCAATATTGCACATGTGCTGGCTGTTACTGTGACATTCTTTGGGGACTGCTTCACACAAATTAGGTGAGAACTTATCTTTGTAAAAGAATGTCTGTCACTGACAATTATGGTGATGCCCAGCCAATGCCCACAGTGCAAATACAGAACGTCAACATGTATTTCTCAAGTTTTATGACTCAAGGAAGAAACATCAGGCTTGAATGGAAAAAACCAGCCCGATCTTCCAACTGCCACAATTGTGCTCCCATTAGAAATGGTGGAGACTGGATCCATTAGTTAGCATAAGTCACATTCAAATAAAGAGGTGAACAAGCCACAACCCACTGCCATAAAATGGGTCACTGCCTTAATGAAAGAGGGTCTTGTTCTTAATTTATTTGGATCCCAAATAAAATTATGTAGTATTAGAGACTTTTTTTTTTAGACTTAGCAGACTTTTTTTGTTGTTTTGGAAAGGCTTGCTTTTGTGCTGAGCTGTTCAACTGAATTTCTTTGTTAAGAAGATAACCAGGACATTTAGTCTCACACACCAGCCTTCTTCAAACTTTTCTGTGGAATATTTTAACATACATAAGCAGCCTTGAAATGTGTGCTTAGGGTTTTGAGTGAAAGATGAAAGCCAAAACTCAAAGTGCTGTTTAGTTTATTGTTATTCACAGTGACAATTGTTACGTGTTTCCTGAAAATGTGAGATGAACCTTGGCCTTTTGAATTTAAGGTTAATATTTTTAAGTCATAGCCCTGGAAGCAACCCACTGCCATAAAATGGGTCACTGCCTTAATGAAAGAGGGTCTTGTTCTTAATTTATTTGGATCCCAAATCAAATTATGTAGTATTAGAGACTTTTTTTTTTAGACTTAGCAGACTTTTTTTGTTGTTTTGGAAAGGCTTGCTTTTGTGCTGAGTTGTTCAACTGAATTTCTTTGTTAAGAAGATAACCAGGACATTTAGTCTCACACACCAGCCTTCTGCAAACTTTTCTATGGAATATTTTAACATACATAAGCAGCCTTGAAATGTGTGCTTAGGGTTTTGAGTGAAAGATGAAAGCCAAAACTCAAAGTGCTGTTTAGTTTATTGTTATTCACAGTGACAATTGTTACGTGTTTCCTGAAAATGTGAGATGAACCTTGGCCTTTTGAATTTAAGGTTAATATTTTTAAGTCATAGCCCTGGAAGCAAACATTTAAAATAAGACTGTCAGTATCCCATTATATTTGACATTTTCCTTGCAGTTTCTTATATGGTTTTTCTAAAGCTGTAATGTTACATACATAATGCACCAAGTAAATGTTTACTTATTGTAGAACTGAGATATGAGTAAAAATATTTTGAAAGGCATCCTGGAATTTTAAAATATTACATTTAATATT
>NW_007727314.1:32770-34442 GCF_000696425.1 Galeopterus variegatus
AGATATGAGTAAAAATATTTTGAAAGGCATCCTGGAATTTTAAAATATTACATTTAATATTTTAATGTTCATCAATGCAACCCTGTGCAACTCTGGCTAACTCAGTGGGCTAGAAGAACATTCAGGATGAAATCATGCTCATCAAGATTTAGATATAGTATACATTTTAAGTACCGTCTGCCTTGTTTTGTTTTTCTGATTCTGGTGAATGTGATCATCTCCCTGTTGAGCTAAGAGAAAAGGAGCAGTTTATTTTCTCTTTCTTCTACCAACTCCCAGTTTTCTGCCAGTATTATGATCACAGCACTAGCTTGCTTCATAGCAGGTACAACCCAAAGCAATTTCCTCATCTGCTATCAAAGGCTGTCTGCAGGGTATGGGATAAAATTATCCTCACCTGAGGATAATTTTGGCAATTTCACTCCCACTCATGCAGTAAAAACCTAGCTAGTAGCAGCTAATAGTTATTGAGCACTTAGTATATGCTAAATGCTTTGCTTGCATTATTTCATCCAACCCTAGCATAATTAGCAATCCCACTCCACCTCCACAGTAAAACTAGGTTATATTTCAGCTATCGGCAGCTGGTATTTATTGAGCATTTACTATGTGCTAAGTGCCTTACTTTCATTATTTCTTTTAGTCTTCATGATAACCCTCAGATCTTATAATTAAAGATGATTTTATTTCATTGTGACCATGTAATTATGGTCATTTTGTATTCCCTTCTCTCCCTCATGTAGATCTGGTTTGCTCTGGGCTGCAATTTGAAAATGAGACGGCTAAGGAAAAGGAGATGAAGAAGAAATAAAAGGAGGGAAGAAGAAAGGAAAAAGGAAGAAAAACTGATTTATCCACTGAGTACTAGGTAGGAGGACCCGGGCTTCATTTCTCTTAACTCTTTCTGTAACGTTTAAGGTAAATGTATTTATTTTATCCACATTAAAAATGAGAAATCGAAGGCTTGCTAAGGTTAAATATTATCATCAAGTCCATATGACCTGGAAGTGAGTTGTCAAACATTGGGACCCTGTGTTCAAATGTCTGAGTGCACACACCTGGCAGATGTGTGTTGCCCTTGCCCAGCACGCGCAGAAACAGGCTGAGCCACGGACCTTCCTCAAAGATGGGAAGCACAGCTGGTTTCACAAGACAGTATGTTGGGGAGGAGCAACAGGGAGAGGATGAACCTTTTAATGCAGAAGTCGCTTTTTCCTAGTGGGGCACGGCATTCCCAGGAGAAGATAGCTGCACGCCGTATGGCAACTCATCGCACAAGAAGCAGCCCGTCAGTTTTGCACAGCTTCTCAATCAGCTTGATTATAGAAGCCTTAGAGACAGTGATTACCATGTTGATTCTTACACGTGACATAATTGTGGTCTCCTTTTCCTTTGACTCTGTCTGCCGTGTTTATTTGAATGTGTTATTGTAGTACCCATCTGAACATTTAAGATGCCTCTATTTCCCTTTAAGGGAAAGGGGTCATGGACAATGGAATATGAAGAAAGTCATGGAACATACACATATTGCACTGTCCTTGGCTGTTTAGTTTAAATGCTTTCTCCCTGTACTTTGAGCTTCTGGAGAGCAGGGACTTATTATATTTATTAATGAATCCTGAGGACTGTTCACAGAGCCTGCTTGACCCCCTATAAATGTTTGTTGGACCAG
>NW_007727314.1:35209-37317 GCF_000696425.1 Galeopterus variegatus
ACTGTGAGAGAGTGACTTTTGAATTAGATCTGTTCTTGATGCCTTGGCATTGGGTATTCCAGGTACTGTCCTGGCTTATTGCAGCCTTTATTCCATGATTTTCAAGGCCAAGTTGTTAGTCACTTAAAATAGGGCATCAATTTTTATTTTACACCCAAATCATAAAAGGGTGCTTAACATGGAGCAGGCTTGTAGTGCTGTCTACATAATCATCTCAGAAGATTTGAAGCACCACAGGAAGCTGATAAATTGTTTTTAAAGCTAAGCATAAGCATGGTCTAATGTACATTGAATCGATTCAGTTAAAACATCCACAATAAAACACTTAAAAAAGTGATGGCTTTTTGCCCCTAAGCCCTGAGTAGCTGCCTTTAGTAGTAAGTTAAAATTAGAAATTTGTTACAAGTATACAGGATGTTTAAGAAGACTAAGGAATATTTGAAAGCAATATTTAAATATTTTTAAAATATGTCTGATGCAGAAGAGAAGATTTCACTTTCTCTTTAGAGTTACTGAGGCGCACGATAAGCCCAGGAAAGTTCACCCGGCCATGTGTATTTTACTGCAAACATGTCATTTTAGACATCTTTCAAAATGTATCTGGAATATGGAAAGCAATCCTACTGAGCTATTGTTTGGCATAGCTCATTGACGTATTTATGTTTGTAAAATCAATCGTATCAGAACAACTATGAGTTTTTGGTTTTTTTTTTCTCGTTTGAGCGAATGGACTCTGAAAAATTTCGGTAAATACAAAAACAAAAGAAATGTGTAATGCATTTTGCCCTTAAAATTAAAAAAAGAGAGAGGGAGAAATCTGGAGAATAATGTAGGGATCCATGTTCACAGAGACTGTAATAAATGGCCAATGTGTTACAATATTAGGATATTGATATGTACCCCAGATGCCGAGTTTCAGGGCCAGTTTGTCATCCTTCATGCCATGAATTTTCAGAAAGTGAACAGCTTTTAGAAACTCAGGTGCCTCTTCTAAAGCTATGGCAACAAACAAATGCTTCCCAGGTGGTTACAAGATCAAATCACATACATAACACACATAAAAGTAGTGGAGAAAAAACCACTAACAACATGAGTGTTGCACAGATAAGTGATATTTAGTAACAATGTAACTATTACTAATGTTTAATTACAATGAGATATTTAATCTTAGAAATTCAATATAAAAACTTGTTTTCTCAATGTTTTATATTCTCATTCTCTTCACTCTCGGGAGAAGAGAAACGTGTGTTTGAAGTGAAATTTTTAGAAATTGTACTTGCATTAAATGTATCTTATACTTTCACCCCACTTGTGGCAGAAGAAAGGGGGTGAATGTTAAGCTGAACAAAAGCAGGCTTTCTTTTAAAATTAGAATCTCAGAGGAATAGATTTTTACAATAGTTACAATTCTTAGCCAAGATATAAATTTAATAATATAGGGTACAAAAGAAAGGAAGAATATTGGAATCATTATACAGGAGAACCAGCAGAAGATTTTGTTGTAAAATAACGATAAATTGGAGAATTGTCTCCAGGCAATAAAGAGTCATATCAAACTATTCCTTGGGAAAGTTTTCCAGAGTTCTGTTTCTTTACTTTTTTAAACATCTTCTGGTATATCAATTCCAGCAATATTTTGGCAGCCTAAAATTACACCATTCTGACCTTGACATTAGTATTCAACAGCACTGATGAAAGAATGACAGCTTCTCCATCCTAGTGGGTGATCTTGCAAGCTTTTACCTTCATGACTATGGAGTTTCTGTCAAATGTGCTTCCAGCTGAATGATCATATTCTTTTGAATTATGAAATGGCTGCAAACTGTGCTAATTGGGTCCACACTGATGTCACTGATAAGGATTAAACAGTCTTGAGTCTCTTAAATTCACAAATGTATGTAAGTTTGTTATACATGTATATTCCTCTTAGCATAATCCATAACTATAACCATGCATAATTGTTTTGTTTAATTAAAATGGTCATTAAAGACATTTAGATGTATTAGAAACAAATCATAAAAAAATACATGTAATAGCTGAGAGCAACTATAATGTAAGGTTAAATAGTGTGATTATTTTTCTTATTTATGAAGTGTGAAAAGTGTGCT
>NW_007727314.1:38558-39789 GCF_000696425.1 Galeopterus variegatus
CCAGGGGTAACTTCTTTCTTGACTTTCCTTCTTGTCCTGTTTTGATACTTGTATACATGTTTTTGTATATTTTAGAAGCAATGGACAGTATTCAATGTGTTTTATAATTTATACAAGTGGTTTTACAGTTACATTTCCTGCAATTTGCTTTTGTCACTCAACATTAATTGTGGGATTGTCAATACTAACATGAAAGTCTGGTTTATTCATTTTGTATTCTTTATAGTATCCCAGTCATTTGTTGTTCATTTATTTAGTTAATTAAATACTTATTGAGTATCTACTACATTCCAAGCAACCTTCTAGGTAGTGAGTACGTAACAGTCAACTACACAGACAAATGTGAAGCTTACCCCTGCTGCTGCTGTGAAGCTTACTTCTTAGGGGATAGATGCCAATGGAAGCATTCTTTCTTCTACAGATGCTTTCAAGTTTTTATTGTTGCAAACAGTGCTACAATGAACTACCTTAAATGTTATTACTTGTGTACTTGTTTGAGAGGAGAAATAAAAGAGGTGGAATATTAGGTTCATAGGCTAGGCATACCTTCAATTTTACTGCATAAATCCAAATTGTTATATGAAGTGATTGGCCTAAATCCACACACTCTCCAGGGCTACCGTGAGCTCCCATCTATTCATTTTCTCACTACACTGGTCTTGGCAAACCTCTTAACTTTTGCCCCCAGATGGGTTAACATCTTAACTTGCATTAACATTTTCTTGATTACACGTGAAGTTGAGCATTTATACACAGTTATTACCTCTCCTCAAATATTTATTGTTTATTTGAGTATTGAGTTAGTTGTCTTTTTCTTATTGATTTTAAGAAATGTGTAGGTGCTCTCAAAATTAATTGGCTGTATAGATTTCTTTTGTCCCTGTGTGCGGCTTACATTTTCTACTTTTTAAAAATATATTTTTGTCTTGCAAAAGGTATTTTATTTTACTGTAATAATATTTACTAATATTATTTGTTATGGATCTCTGTTATTTCTCCCTTCTTAAAAGAAATTGTCACTTACCCCAATGCCATAAAGACATTCATCTACATTTTCTCAACGTATTAAAATTTGATTTTTCATATTTATGTTTTTAATTGATTGTATTTGAAGGAGGAGGCTAGCTTTATTTTGTTTTTACATGTTTGTAACTATGGTTACTATAAACTGTGGCAGTTACTATGGTGTTCACAGAAGGAGCGCTCGCCCCCAATCCCTTTGGAGCTAGGA
>NW_007727314.1:40991-44318 GCF_000696425.1 Galeopterus variegatus
ATGCTATTTGTCTTGAGGCTTGAGAGGTAATATAGGGAGTTCAGGAATTGGTTATTTATTAAAAATAATTATTGGAAATTAACCTGACAAGAGTATCTTATTTGTTAAGAAATGTAGAAATCTGAAAACAACTAATATTTTCACTATCTTTTCATTTTTCACCTTCATTCTTAACTAAGTAAAAAATAATCTGCTAACTTTCTGGGAAAGCAACTGCACCTTCTACAGCAAGAAATTGGTTAATGGACACAAGGAATGATTATGTTTTGTAATGATGAATATGTTAATTATCCTGATTTGATCATAACACATTGTACACAGGTATTGATATTCAACTCTGTATCCCACAAATATGTATAATCAATTATATTTCAATTAAAAAATAAATAAAATTAAAAAACATTCTACAGTTCTACCTTGGAAGAAAGGTTTCCATTCATAGGTTGATTTCATATCTTCCAAAAAAAAAGGTAAACCGAGCAAAAGGCAGGACCTGAAAGTATTAATGAAAGTACTAAAGATTTTAGATTCTGATTTTATGTCATCTAAAAGGTATTTTTTAATCCCCTTGATATGTTTTTAGGAATAATTCTGCCCACTTCAAAATAACCCAAATACATTTTCCTTGTTTATGTGATTTCTTGTGAAATGAAAAACACTATTTCTAAACCTCTCCCTTTTAATTTCATAGATTCATAGAAGTCAGATTATTTTATAAGTCAGTTTATATTATACATCATTAAATAATAAGCAAGATGTATTTATTAGAATTTGAAATGAGGACAGTTGAAATACAAGTCAATAAAAGATGAAAGAATTTTCTAGTGATTAAATTAAAAGACTAAGGGATTAAACTCATCCTAAGAACCAGTTAATGGTGTTGAATATGCAGGTCTCATTATTCCATGAATTATTAATTCATTTTCAAATAAGGAAAGTGTGAGACTTAATTTTTACAAAATGTTTGATGACGTTATTATTAGAGGAAGGGTGGATCAATATTATTACCACTTTAATTATTCAGTGTGATTACAGCTTTCTCAAACCTACTTAGTTTGGATATAATTTTTAAAAATAAATTTTAGCGTAAGTTTTTATATGTTGGTCTGTGTTAAGAAATAAGCACAAGTCCTGAAAATCATCAGTATCTCCATATGAATGCTAAGCAAAGTTAATTTCACAACCAAATATCACCTGCACTTGATTTGCAAGTATTTTTGTGTTAATGCTTCATCTGTAAAAGTTTCTCAGCCAAATAATATAATAAACCTCGAAATAATACTTTATACTACTATATTACTGTTAGGTTTACAAAGTGCCTTCTCGGGCATTAATGTATTTAATCTTGGCAAAATCTTTTGAGATAGAAAGGAAGATAGGATAACCATTTAATGGATGAGAAAACTGAGACTCAGAGAATTGCCCTAAGAGGCAGGGCTAATAAGCAGTATCAGGATAAGAACCCATTTTTCCTGACTCCTTGCTCAGAGCTTATGCCGCTGAACACATCTCGTGTTTCTTCAAGCAGGTTGCCTTGGGGCTCAGATCACTGTGCATATTGCAATGACAACACCGGAGTATGTAAATGTGTGTTTATGGATGTATGTATATATATTCCCTTCACCTATGGCCAAAAAGGGGTATTATATTAAATATTTACAGAATACTTTTTCATGTTTTAAAGCATTTTATAGCAATTCATGAACACTTCAATTTGGAGTCATCAGCAACCACAAGAAAACTAACAAGATAAATTGCTAAATTAGAAGAAAGTTGGGGTTAAAAGTTAAATTTTACTTCTGGTTTCTACTTGAATATGTTCTTTCATTGTGTTAAAATAGGGATTGGTAGTCTCATTACCTTTTTATGAGTAAGAAAGAAAATCTTTTTTTTTTTTTGTATTTTTAAAATTTTTCTGATTTATTTATCATATGTCCTGTACGCTAAAAGCAACATATAAAACTTAAGGGCTTTATGTGCTATAAACCTATCCTGCTCATGGCTATAGATATAAAACAATTTTGACAATATATCAAAGAATAATATGCTATGGATAANAAAAAAAACAAAAATAGGGATTGGAAAGAAGCTTGCTTATGAGTTTTTTTATCCTGTAGCCTAAAGTTTACACTTTTGAACACTTTTTAGAAATTAACTCTTAGAAACTAACAACAGAGCAAAAGTGAGTCCAGGAATCTTCGTGTTGAGCCAAAATCTCTTTGAATTAATAATTATTATTTGTATTTATACTAGAACAAGATAAAAAGTTTCTAAATCTGAAAGATCAAAGAGGCTTAATAGAGCACCAAATCATACCTTGCTAAGAGATTGCAGATGGTAAGGGAATAGGGGTTGCAGAGGAGGCTGGGTATTCTTCACATAGTACTAGCTTCTTTCTTTAAAAATAATAAACATTGAGTTTTCCTCCTTATTATCTCAATAAGTCAACTTTGCAACTGTATCATTTGTTAATGACATCATTTCACCTTTAAAAATTTCTATCATATCTGTAACTGGTAAGTGATGCTTTTAATGCATGATTTTAAAGATTGGCTCCTTCGGAGATTTATTGATGTGGGAAGTGAGCTAGACGTATCTATCACTGAAACTGTACAGGGAAGACATCATCACTGATGCACATGCAAAAAGCTTGGGAACTATGGTAGAGATTTCCAATTTATAAATATGTTTCTCAAAGTTTATTTTTAAATGAGATATTACAGTATCTCATTTTCACCCCAGTTATCAAAGAATGTCAGTTAAGACTTCCGGTCAAGATAGCAGAATAGACCATCCCTAGCGTCACTCTCTCCCACAAATCAACCTATTTACAACTATAAAAAGAGCAACAAGAGCCAAGCTGGGACCACTAGAGCTCAGGGGAAGAGGAGAGACCTACGGAGTGCATGAAGGCAGGAGAAGCCATGATGGGAGAAAGAAAACACCGCTCCAACTGTTTCAAGCTTGGCCATGTCCAGGCTGGAGCTGCTGAGTGCTCAGAGCAGGATCCAGAGAAAGCCACAGCTTTGCCCTCCAGATGAAGTTGCTTGGAGGCTATAGGGGAGCAGGGCCTTGGTGGCCCCCAGGCCAGTAATACGACTAATAGGGTTCCCATGGACCAACATAGGAGCAAGGAGCCACAACAACTGAAGAAAAAGAGCCACTCAGAGGCCAGTGAGTCATTGCAAGAGACTGGCACATGGCTCATCCCATGGGAATGTTTGCAGCATGGGCAGTAGGGGAGATGGGCCCACTGGGAGAACATGGAGGCACAGCAAGGACAGCTGATCTGCGCCCCTATCAGTGAAGGACCACTCAGAGGAGACT
>NW_007727314.1:44520-133934 GCF_000696425.1 Galeopterus variegatus
CCAGGAGAACACTGGACACAGCAAGGACAGATATCTGCACCCAATCAGCATAGGACCACTCAGAGGAGACTAGTCAGGAATATAGAATTGCATGGGGTGCAGTTTGATGAAAAGACTCAACTATTAAAACCTGAGCCACACAAAAAGCCTTCCCCAGGGAATCAGCAGCAAAGCAGCAATTCAGCTCAACCACAGAGCTCAAGTACTGGTCCCCACAGGAAGTTCCCCCGTTTTAGAAGTAAGCAAAGGACAAAAAATTAGTTCCAGCACAGAGTTTAAATGGTTGGAACAGCAAATAATCCAACACAGAACTGAAAGAAAAAACAAAGTACCTACAACTGGATACAAAGTTTCTTAGTAACTAGCAAAGTTCTCATCTCCAAAGAACACCTGTAACACCTAGAATTATCAGAAGTCCCCTGGGATACCAAGCCGAAAAGGGGGTAGGGCTGTGGGTTTCAGCAATGCTCCCTGTCACCCACAACCAATCCCGAGTGTGGGAAATGAGGGCCTTGGCCCCACCCCCCTGACTCGTGCAGCCAGCCCAGCAGCTACCACAGAGGTGCTGCAGGAAGCACCCAGGGCTCTCCTGAACCAGGGCAGTGGGGGGCCTTGGGCCTCTGCCACAGCCCCATGTTACCCACAACCAGCCCAGCAGTGACCACTGAGCCACCACAGGAAACACCCCAGGCTCTCCTGAGCTGGGGTGGTGGGTGGGGGCCGAGGGACTTGGCCATACCCCCCCAATACCCACAGCCAGCCCAGCGGTGACCATCAAGCAGCTGCAGGAAGCATCTCGGGATCTCCCAAGCAGGGGCGAGGGGGGGGCCTCAGGCCTTGGCCTCACCACCCCCTGACGTGTGCAACCAGCCCAGTGACAACCACCAAGCCACAGCAAGAAGGGTCCCTGGTTCCTGAGCCACGACAGTAGGGGGTGAGGGCTTTTCCACACACCCCCGACATCTGCACCCAGCCTAGCAATGACCAAGCCACTGCTGGAAGCCCCCGAGTCTCCCCTATGGGAATGAGGGGGGTGCCACAGGCCTCAATCTACCCCTCCTCCTCCCTCCTTCTTCCATCCCATTTCCTTCCTCTTTCCCCTCTCCCCTCTTCCCAACTGCTCCACAACATCCTAGAATGTAAAAATAATGTTACTAAAATTTCATTTTCTTAGAAAAAAAAATAATGTCAGTTAAATTTCAAAGCACTGAAAACACGTTAAATACATTAAATCAAAAGAAGAACCATTGCGGTCAGTGGCAGTAATGGCCTTTATGGTTCCTACCCTGTGAAACCTTAGGGATTTGATGCTTTAAGAATAATGCAAGATCTTGAGAGCAATGTTTATTCATTAATTTGGTTAGCATATGGTCCCATTTAAAAGGCTACATTCTCTACAGTGCTGAGTCCCATTCACAACATAGAACACTCATGTCTGTACAAGACTTGGTGTTGAAGCTGCTTCGTTAGCCTTTCAACGATTAATGATAACCCCCCTTACCATGTTTTTCTATCTCCCCTTCCTGCAGTACAAATGTTTGCAATCTTATTACCATTGGCATTTGTGCTATTTTATAAGACAGTAATTATAACGCCAGTCAAAGGCTTGTTTAAAATATTTTTGTTCATGTAGTTTTTCCAAGGTCAAGTTGTTGTAATAAGTGGAGTAGAATATGTTGGATCCATTTGAACACTATTGAGAGGGCTGCCACTTTCAGAGTTGAAATTAATTAGGATCCTATTCATGCTATTTCATCACAGTGATACAAGAACACTCTTTAAAATGCATTTCTAGGTTTTGATTTTTAATGAAATAAAGAGCTTTATATTCGCTAAGAGGCACACTGTTCATACCGCAGGCCAGTGAGAGACAAGACCTAACAATGAAGAAAGGCACAAGAATACTCTTTAAAATGCATTTCTAGTTTTTGATTTTTAATGAAATAAAGAGCTTTATATTCACTAAGAGGCACACTGTTCATACCGCAGGCCAGTGAGAGACAAGACCTAACAATGAAGAAAGGGAAGAGTCAGAGAAAATACCACTAGCAGTCTGCATAGAGCACGGGGAAATGGAATTAATGGAGGTTTTTGAACCTGAGGAGATGTTTCAAAGCTCAAGAAGGTCATATCAAAAAGAACAAGCAGTGGAGAGATTCACGGAGGTGGAGAGACAGCATTAGGGATGTGAGAAAAGAAAATCATCCCAGCAGCCACATCCTGGAGAGAGCTGATGATCAGGGAGCAGACATGATCAGTATCCACCTGCCATCTGGTAATTTTTATAAGGAAAAATTCATTAAAGTGGAAGCAACACAGGTTGTGCAACCAGAGCCTGGTGACTTCGTGATCTCTTTTTATCTAAAAAGTATTTCCAGATTCCTTCTGGATGAACGTAAATTTTATCGTGAGCTCGAGCAGGAAGTTTAACCCACATAGTGAATATACTTCAAATGCATTGAAGGAATATTTCAAAGAAACACCTACAGTTTTGGCACTATGAAAAAAAGATCTTAGAAATATATATATATATATATTTTAGTGTTTCTGGGAAAATGATTTTATAAAACATGAGAAACTTCTAAAAGAGACTAAAGGAGAAAAGAAAAAAAAATAATGCACGTTTGTAGCTGCATAAAGGCCAATTCAGTTTATAATTTTTGAGGGAGTATCAGGCAATGTAGCGTCAGATTGGTTTAGAACATGGGCCGTCTTGAAGTTAGAGTAAAATTTTGGGTCCATCAATTTCTAGTTGTGTGACATTTCTGCTTTAGTTGCTCAAATGTTAAATGATAATAATCTGCATCATTTAGTCATTATGAGAATTAATAAAGTTAATACTAACAAAGCACTTGGAACTATACTCAACTCTTAGTAACACTTAATAATATCTATTAGTCATTAATAACCTTATAACTCAAACCGAATGATTCAGCATCAACTCTGTTTCTCATCAGCACCAATAATGAACAAATTTAACATGTGCATATAATATAATAGCAATGAAATGTATAATGATTACTTATAACAGTCATTCTGACACTCCAAAAATGCCATTGCTTTGAGTGGGGCTCGTACATGTATTTTCATGTCATAATTGAATGTAACATCTTTTTCTTTTGATTACAAAAAATCTAAACATCTCTTGCTCTAGTCATTCATTATCAGTTTTCAGAGCAATATTAAAGGGCACAGTCCCAGTTGCTATGCAAATCCTTGGTATGAGAATAGCAAATTTAAATAGCACAATATGGATAGAATAGATAAAACATAGCATCAGGCCATCTTAATTCACTTTTTCCCTTGAATTAAATCCTTGAGTCAGAAAGCAGAAGATGGAATGGTTGGGAAGTTCTCAGTTATAATGCCAACCAGTTAAAAGGCCCACATATAGAATTCCTGCCTGACACTGTAGAAAACTTTATGGATGTTACCCAACACCTATGACTAGAATTCTGATTAATATCATTTCACTTACTGAGGTGGCGCTTGATAAAATCCAGAGGTTTCTAATGGGTAGCATCTATGATATCTTGAACATAACTACTTTCCCCGTCACCTTATATAGCCCTGTTCAGTTGAATTGGCAGGGGCTGTGTCTATTAATTTTCTGGATCTACTGTAGTATCTGACATTGGTGTTGGACACACAGTAGGAGCATAATACATTCATAGTTCTAAACCACGCTGCTACTAGGATCTTAAGGTAAATAGCCACCCCAGGAGTCCTGGTTAATTTTTAATTACTTGGTGGATGATTGCTGTAAGTACGTGAGACACAACAAAATGAGAAGATAAGAAAAGCTGGTGTGAATTATAAAGGATCTTCTAAATCTCCAGTGAAGAAGTGAAGCGTATTAGTAGGGTCTAGAACGGAGGCCAAAGAGAGTGTGGAAAAGCAAACAAAACTTTGAGATAAGAGACAAAGGAACTCATAGAAACAATATGTAGTAAAGTCATCAAGAATTAACCAGAGCCATTTACCAGTTAGACAGAGTGCATTCCATGAAATACCATGCCAATAACAAAACACTAAATGCATCTATTTTTTCAGGGCGTGGGGAGATAGAGCCAGGACTATTAGTTTGCATCATAAAAAAGAACATATGGAATGCAATATTATCACATTGCAGAGGTTGACAAGGTACTTAACTAAGCAACTGAGAGGAATTCTCAGTAGCCACCACGCCTTATCCCCTCCTCCTCCTGTACGCTGGCTCACATTTAATCAATGATGTTGGGGTAGTGCCTACACCAATGGAACCATCACCCAACAGAACTGAGTGCGATGTCAGCTGAGGCTGTGATGGCTCCAGTCTCAGTGTCACAGATCGTCTTTATAAGCCAGGCATGTCAGTGCCATAAACTGATGAGGTAAGTAGCGATTAAGGCTAAGTGGATCTTGTTAATTCAGCAACACTTTAAAATAATTGAACATGAATAAAACGGCAAATTATAATCAAAGTCCTTTGGGAATGCATTTGAAAGCTACATAATGCACCACTAGTTCATCATGACTAATACTATTATAATTAATATTAAATGATAAAATAATGACTGGTTTCTTATTCTTAGCTCAGACTTTCAGGCTAGCAAAGGGATGTCCTGGTATTTGACATTGGAGTGAGGGGTGGGGACAAAGGAGATGGAGAACAGAAGCAATTATTTTGTGTTGCAATTTTTAAAAATGAGCGTCTTCCTTGTGAATTGCTTTGTTGGCTTATTCAGGATTTGGACGAGGACATTTGCCATTATGCTATGATGTTCAAAAAGAACAGAGATGATGGGAATAGTCTCCTAAAGTGAATTCTAAGGTGTTAAAGCACAAAGTGTACGGGAGGAGGCAATAACATGTTTGCTTTAAGAGCTTTTGAGATGTAAGTAGTGACCTTTATGTTTCCAATAATGCCTGATAATTGAATGTAGACACTGCATATTGGAAAATAAGGTACTTGTAAAGCAAGGATCATATTCAACTAGCCCTTGTAATTGAGGGGCACAGTTTATCTGAGATTGTGAGCCCTGCCTCAAAGAACCTCAATAATCATAAGCAGCGGGGGATTACCACTTTCTGTGGTGAGGGCAGTGCGATTCGTGCTGCAGGTTACTTGGAACAGAAATAAAGAAGCAAACTGAAACAGAGGGCATTCACATGACATGACTTCTGGGAAAATGGGTGGCAACACCAGATTCCTGAACATGGAATGAAAACCTGTGATGGTATTTTTAGTGTACTCTTGAAACCGATTATAATCTAGGAAATAAACTGGTAGAAGAGAGAAGCGAAAGCACAGCATAAAAAGTTAAATAAAAAAAAAAATCAAATGCAGAAAAGTAAAGCCTAGCAAGGAGGTGTGGAGCCTGTTCAGCTATTCTCTTTCGAAGGGACTGATGGTTTGGGGCTATATAATAGTGAAAAAGGCTTACGTTCTTCAAAGTAGAAACTGACAGACCACGATGATTTGTTTGTTTAATGACTATGACTTACCACTTCCCTGTGAGTTGTTTATTCCATGACACATGTAGGCCAAGAGAACGTTCTTCAAAGTAGAAACTGACAGACCACGATGATTTGTTTGTTTACTGACTATGACTTACCACTTCCCTGTGAGTTGTTTATTCCATGACACATGTAGGCCAAGAGAAGTGAGCTCTCAGTTCAAATACAGGTCATTGTCCTTCAGTGAACCACAGCAATGGATCTTACCCATTCAGCAATTTTAAACCTCAAGATATTAACAGCAGTTTCAGCGACATGTCTCATATTCCATCCACATCCTTTTTGCTGAACGTACTTTACCCTGTACCTTCATCATAGTGTGTCAAATGGTTCAGCTTTCATTTAAACAGAATGGCTTCTGTGGCATGTGGGTTCACTTGAAAGCAACTGAAAAAGAGCCACAATTTCTGTTTATAAAATTCAAAAAATAATCAACAGAAGCATGCCATCTGCAAGTCCCATTTACCTGGCTTCTGAAAAAACAAAATTATTTTCTAGAGATAAATAATGAAATGTGGTAGATTTTTCAAGAGTCTAAATTCCGCTTTGTAACTAGACTGGGTGAGATGCTTTACGAATGACAATTTGACCTTTAACTTCTATCTTCTCTCCTTGACTTCTCTCTTCAGTTCTGGAGGTAATCAATATGACCCCAGATCATTCCTCCAGATTCATTTGATTGTCTAAACTCCAGTGTCTTTACTAGTTTTTAAGGGATCTTTGACCTCCTCGGCAGTGTCCTCAGTTAATTGGACCATAGTTTTGAGCTGTAAGGTTGACACCATAGGTGGTTGTGCTTTTAAGAAATACAATGTCATGTTCCTTTTAGGTACAGTTAGAGATTCATAGTCTGCCTTAGTAAAACCTCAAGAGAAGCCCATCTGAGCAAATGCTATCTGCAGAATGGCTAGCTAAGTACAGTAATGAACTTTTCCTGGTCATAGATGAAAGCGTGCAAACTTCCATAAGAACTCAACTGAAATAAAATACAACGCCACATACACTTGACAAGGATAACTAAATCTTTACTTTAATTTTCAAAAGCAGATAATGAGAAAGAAAAACTTACTATTCCTACTATGTTAAAATGTATCAGCATATTTGAAAATATTCCAGAGATGGGTATATATTTTAAAAATAATTTTGTTTAATAATTAAGTTAGAATTCCCTTAGTGATATAAAATGAATAGACATTGTTCAAATAAAATATTAAAATGTTTAGAGAATAGAGGTGTTAAAGCATTCCAATAAAACTCAGATTTGCTTATATTTTAGTAATTACCTACAAATGAATAATCACATTCCATGTGGCCTATAAAAGGACCAAAACTCCAGCTATGATGTCCAGAAAACAAGGGCTCCAGCCCTGGGCAAAATGTACAGGTATTGGCCACAAAAAAAAAAAAAAAAAAAAAAAAAAAAAACCCACACAAGAAAATGTGAAACTTAGTATAAATCAAGCACTTTATCTTTTATTTTTATTTTTATTTTTTTATTGTAACATACTTGACTGTACATTTCTCTGGGGTACTGCATTGAATATCAATACCTATGTGCAATATGTGATGTTCAAATCAGGATAATTACAACATTCAAATCAGGATAATATTCAACATTACGTAATGTGATCATTTTTTGTGGCACTTTACCATAGACAACCGATTATACCACCAAGTACTTTCTATGTAATACAATCATATCAATAATCTCTTCTATACAATTTTTTATACTCCAACTTATTTTTTCTATCTTTTAGTGGGAATATGAATAAAGACCTTCCTTCTTTCCTTCCTACTTTCCTTTCTTCCTTCCTTCCTTTTCCTCACACACCTAAAGAATTGAGCAAAATCTTAGGTGTAGAAAGGATCTCAGAGACAAACTAATCCATCACTGTTATTGTACAGATGAGAAATGGAGGCCAAACAGAATTAGCAGCTTGCTCACGTTTCTACAGATAATAAGATTCAGAACCCGAATGTGTATCTTTTGCCTTCTGGCACATTGTTTTTTCTTTCGTACCACACCATCTGATAGCTTTAATTTCTCACAGGTTTTCTAGTGCTTATTACTACAAGAACCACTCCAAGCCATAACTTGTTAGATATGTAAACATTACATATTTAAGTATGTCCCTCAATGATCCCTTTGTCGTGTACTCTCCACACCTAGATTCCCAACCACATGACTTTGGATGAACTTTGTCACAGGTTGCTGTCCGGCAATGTTAGTAACCAGATTTGGATTTCAATTAAACATTTGATCGTTCTATCAAATATTTATTGAGCACCTACTGTAACCAGACACGTTTCTAAATATCAGACATATAGCAATGAACAAAAACATTGTCTTTATGGATCATACATTCTCAGAGGGAGAGACAGACAACACACAAGCTGATGCACAGACAGATAGATGGATAGACAGATAGATAGACAGGTAGATGGTAGATAAATAAGAGAGAGTTAGATGTTAGATAGATAAATGGATAGATAGAAAGACTGTCAAATCGTGCTAACTTAACAACTCCATAGAGAAAAATAAAACCAGGCAGGGTATTAAGGGGCATAGGAAGTGGAGTTGCTATTTTATAGAGATGCTGAGAGAAGACCTCAGCAATGGGGGTTATCTGAGACATTGTCTTAAGAAAGGGTAAGAAAGCACCATGCGAAGTTCTAGAGGAAGGATTTTCTAGGCAAAAGGATGTGCTTAGCATGTTCCAAGAATGTTCTATCATGTTAGTATGATAGAAGCCAAGAGAGGAAGAGTTGCAAGAAATTTGGTGAAAAATATATGTTAAAGAGAGGAGGTATGCTGGTGCAGGTAGGGTCTTTGGAGCTTTACAGATTAGAGTAAAGATTTTGGCTCCTTCTGAGAAATGTGAGAAGCAATCTGAAAGTTTTGAACAGGGGAGTGAAATGAGATGAGTTACATTTTAAAAGTATGGTTTTGGCTATTGTGGTATAGACTGTAGAAATGCAAAAATAATAAGCAAAAAGTCTAATTAAAATGATATTGAAATCCAGGCAAAAGTTGATGGTAGCTTGGATCAGAGAGGTAGAGATGTCAATTAGCCTTCCAACTGGATTTGTCAAGTAGGCCATTGGATATACGGATCTGGGATTCAGGGGAGAGCTTTAGACTATGGATGCAAAGTTGGGAGTCATCAGCTTTAAATGCAACTTAATGTTATGAGACTGTATACTTTCACTTAGAAAGTGACTCAACATAAAAAATGAATCCATGGATTGAGTCTGGGACTCTCTATAGGGTAGACATCAGGGAGATAAGGAAACAGCACCGTAAATTGAGAAGGGGCTATGAGGTAGGAGAAAAACAATGAATGAGTGTTGTCCATGGTACCAAGCAGACAAAGTATTAAGAGAAGGAGTAACTGACTACCTGTGTCAAATGCTGCTCATAGAATGAGGAAGATGAAAACT
Source organism: Galeopterus variegatus (assembly GCF_000696425.1). Taxonomy (NCBI): domain Eukaryota; kingdom Metazoa; phylum Chordata; class Mammalia; order Dermoptera; family Cynocephalidae; genus Galeopterus; species Galeopterus variegatus. The sequence continues at coordinate 53,461 of NW_007727314.1, forward strand.
GTGGGTTGCACAATCAATTTTGGACAGAGGTGGACACTAGTGACTTCGTCCAGAAGGGTTTTGTGAAGTGGTGGAAGCAAAACCTGATGTTTTGTGTGTTCAATAGAAAAGGGGAGCATAGGGATTGGAGACAGAGAGGGGATAAATCACTCCTGACATATCCTACCAGGGTGGTTGAGGAAGTCTTCTTAAGAGGAGGTGAAACTAAACAAGGTCCTAACTTTGAACAGAACTTTGACAGGTAGATATCCTGGGAGGATCATTGCTTCAGGTAAATGGAGTTGCTCGAGAAAAAATTCCCTGGTGGGAAAAGAGGAGGTGAAACTAAACAAGGTCCTAACTTTGAACAGAACTTTGACAGGTAGATGTCCTGGGAGGATCATTGCTTCAGGTAAATGGAGTTGCTCGAGAAAAAATTCCCTGGTGGGAAGTGCAAGCCCTGTGGGAGTGATGGCAGCCAGGGCAAGGTAGTTAGATGGCAGAAGGGGGAACAGCTGGAGGTACAAATGAAAACACTGAGGCCAGAGGGGAGGTCTGCAATGGAGTTGGGATTTTTTTTTCCTGCAAGTGGAGGTATCGCAGGGGCTACTTAACAACAGGGTGGTGACACCATCTGATCTCAGAAAAACATCTCTGGTCCCAGTTTATTGGATGCAGTTTAAGAAGAGGATAGATGCAGAGAGGACACCTGAGTTGCTATTACAATAGCTCAGGGGAGAGATAAAAAAGAAACAAAAAGTATGTGCTAAGGCAGGGGCAGTTGAAATAAATAATAAAAAGCAAAGATTAGACAAGATATTTTGGAGGTTTGACAGGGTTTGTGAACTTCCTGGATATATAGTATGAAATGGGGAGGATATTTTCAGCCTAATTTTGCAGAGTTTTAGCTGATGTCATTAACTGATGCAGCAAATAGAACCTGCCAGACAATGAAGTTGGGGTCAGAACTAGATTATTACTCAGGCTGTGCTGCTGGCAAGATGGGTGCCATTCATTTATTCTCTCTTCTCTCTCTTTCTTGCTCTTGACTTCAGTTTCATCACATATAAAATGGTGAGTTAGGGTCTGAGATTCATTTAGCTGCAGGAATCCATGATTTCAGCTATAACAATAAAGATTTCAGTCTTAGCCTACTGAGTCTGAGGTACCATCAAGAAATCAGCAAGCAAATGTTCAAAGGGCATAGAGAAAAGGGTCTCAGGAGAACTTCTGAGAGTGGCCAAAGTTAAAGATTTGAGGATCAAGTAGCTAGAGTGTAGAAGGATCTAATTTAGCTCCTGGCTGTGGAGGAGAAGCTCGTTACAGTGTAGGCTTTCTGGAGCTAGAAAAGGGTTTATGCCTGGCAGCTAGAAACAGCCTGTGAGCCTCCAGTGGCACTGGGCCATGCTTCCTTTCCAAGGTTTGCAGTCTGTGCCAGTGTACACAGAGAGTCCCACGGCTACACCTCAGGAAGCAGAGCCTTGGTTCCTTTACATACACTTCTGTGAAAGACTAAGCCCATACATGCTTGAGAGAGAATTAGGCTGGCGTTCTTAAAAAAAAAAAAAAAATCTCTCCAGATTTGGAGATCCAGTGGCCTCCTATCTTACTCATTTTTCAACCTGTTTGAATCCATGCCAGATCTTTCCACTAACTCTAGTGGGGGACATGTCCTTGGGGGCATGATGCCTGGAACATAGCAGGCACACAGCAAATATTTGTAGTCCCCCAGCCAGATTGCTTGCAGGGGACAGATATGAGATTAGAGAAATTTACTACTTCCTCACATTCTTTTTGTAGGAGGCTAGAAATAAATGAACAGCAACGATAAAACAAAACCAAAGAGATATAGACAACTCCCTACTTCTACACGTAATGCTTTCTAGAAAATATATATGAAAGATAAACAATAGATCAATAGATTCTCAGACTAGAAAGGGAGTTCTTTTTCAGTAAAGTTATATACAGACAAGAATACACACGCACACACAAACGCATGTTTATTTCCTAGTTTGTTTGCACTTTTAGATACAGTTTCAGTATTGATCTAAGCTTTCATCCATCCTCTCTAATGTTGTTGTGTCCCCACCCCCTTTTATTCACATGGTTGCCTCCTTAGATCCAATGAGAGAAGCTGACTCTAACACTTTGCCTCTTTCAGCACACCTAAACATTTCTCTCTTTGTTTCTATTTCATTATGTTCATAAAAATAGCTACTTCTATTGCTAGTCTTTACCCTATCTTTCCATTCCTACCTCTAAATAATGACAAAATGCAACTAAATAGTCAAGTAATTTTGCAAACAAGAACTGCTATAAAGATAAGCAACGGGCATGCTGATGAAAGGGAATGGAACTGGTGGCTGGATTGGAAATGATTGTTCATCAGTTCATGAGCAAAATTCCAAATATGCACAAGATATGCAGCTTAAGAGAGCGAGGTCTAAAGGCTACAAGTTCTCTAAAGGTAAAGTTTGAAAGGCTGGGTTTACTTGTGAAATATACTTGACCTCTATAAATCCTACTGGGCAGTTGTAAGACAGGCAGGGTACTAAAATTTGTTGGATATTTAATTGTGTAGCAGGCATTGTACATAGTGGATGTGTGTGTGCACAAGTTCTCTAAAGGTAAAGTTTGAAAGGCTGGGTTTACTTGTGAAATATACTTGACCTCTATAAATCCTATTGGGCAGTTGTAAGACAGGCAGGCTACTAAAATTTGTTGGATATTTAATTGTGTAGCAGGCATTGTACATAGTGGATGTGTGTGTGTGTGTGTATACATATACATACACAAATATGCTCTTCACTAATCTTATGTTGATGGACTACAATTTCCATTTTTCAAATGAGAAAACTGAGGTTCAGAGGCATTAGTAACTTGCCCAAGGCCACAGAGACAGACAGCTCATGCTGACTCTGAGGGACCAGTACCCCGTCAGGAACACTGCCAACTGCAGGGCATTCGGGGGTGATCTATAACATTATCTGAAAGCAATATGCAAGTTTGCTACAGGACTTCTTGTCTTCAGGCACTTTGATCCTTGGGATTTTGTCATGCGGCAGCAATTTCCTGGCAGGGAAGAACAATTAGGTTCCCGCGAAACACCCTGGCATCTATCCATCCCTCATGAATGGAGCATGACATGACCCACTCCACGGCCATCACAGAAGACATACTGGGTTTAAGGCTAATATGTTCTTTTAATAGTTAATTCTGGAAGCCGACCAAGAGAAGCCATCGTTTGAATTTGGCATGATTTCATTGATGCTTGTTGCTCATAATTTCATGATTCTCCAGATGTTAGCATATTTTTCTGTGATGCTAATTTTTCTTTTGCCAGTTATCTCCGTCAGATTGTAAGGCAATTATATTTTGGGTTGTTTATTTGCACATTTATCCCACTAAAACGTAAGCTCCACGAGGGATGGGAGCGTGTTTTTGTTTAGCGAAAACATCTCTGGATCCCTAAAACAGTATCTGAGGTATTTGCTGAGGAAATAAATTGTTCAAATGTACCCGTAGTTTGCCTGTTGTGTAGAAGCTACTATAGCAGAATGCTTTACAGTATTTTGAATGATTAGATGGTAAAAAAATATCAGTTTTTATGTTTCTACCTGTAATGAAAACTTTGAATCCCAGAGCAACCTACATCCTGGATCCTCTTCCTGGGTTGTCCCCAAGACCATCAAGTGTGCTAGGATCCAAGAGGGAAAATCATTTTTGTTTTTTTAGCAACAATATTAGTAGAAAATGCCTGATGCTAAAAATCTTCCTATATATTTTCAATTAAAAATAGTACTCTGAATAATCCATATTTTATTATCTATATCACCTTTCCAGTCCATGTGCTTCATTAACCGATCATTTGTTACCTCTATTTTTAATCACTCCATAAGAGATGGAATTAATTTTTCTTAACTCTTCATTCATTTTCTTAGCTAAACACATACATTTTTAATGATTTAAAAATATGGACCCGGTTAGTCATTTTTCAGTGTTAAGAGCTGAACCTTAGGTGGACATTTTGGAGGTCTAGGAGGCATTTTTGTTCTTCTGCTCAAGCTTTGAACTGTCTTTTTCCTTTCCCTATGAGCAACCGCAACCCACACGATACTGAACATAAAGCATTTAAGAAACACTGTCCAGTCGACTGCTGCCTGGGGGATGGTAAACTATATTATGTGAAGTGTCATGGTACTGTGCAAATAGGGAATTCATTTTCAATTCAAACTCCAAGTAGGAAGAGACTCTTCCCTGCCAAAGGGGGTTTAGAACCCTTCATTAATAGAGTGTGCAAGCAGACTCAGCCAGCAGGAGAAGAAAAGGCACCACCGGTGTGGAAGACGCTGAGCCCACGCCTGACATCCAGATTAGAGGACTGGGCCGCTGCGCGCAGCAGTTGCTAATAAGGTTAACAAGAAAATCGTCAGCACTCACGGGCTCTTCTTTGAATAAATCTATACACAGAGATTTAAGTGTCCTGAATTAAGAAGTGGTCAACTCAGTGCAGATCTCAGACTGTAGCAAGGATCCAGAGCAGAAACTCTCTTCAATGCTCCCTCCCTGAGGAGGAAATGTGGGCTGATAAAACCACCGAACAGCCATCCCTGTAGTTCTATGTGTGATGATCCCTATGATAAATGCTATGAACTCAATTAGTATTGTTAACAAAAAAATTTATTTGGGGTATAAAGTTTGTAGTTAAAAAAATCTCTGTAAGCAATCTGCATAAATTGCTGGATGGAGTAGCAGGAGCACCACTTCATTCACTGCATGAAGAGTATTTGCCTAGAATAGTCAAAACTGCATAGGCAGAAGCTTTTGCAAATATCCTCTTCTAGATCGGTGCATCACAAATTTTAATGTGCATATGAATCACTTGGGGATCCTATGAAAATACAGCTCCTGATTCAGTAGGTCTGGGGTGGGGCCTTGGGTTCTGCATTTCTAACAAGCTCCCAGGTGAGGCAGATGCTACTGGGCTATGAACCACACCTTGAAAGGCAAGGCTTTAGATTATGCATTCTTGCACACAAGTACGAGAGCTGGTGATGCTGATCTTAGCTTCACACAAATCTTTCCTATATACCAGAGAACCACTCTTCCTAAGCCACCCGTGAGTACTCAGCATTAGTTGTTTTTTTTTTTTTTTTTTTTTTAGAATGGGGTTCCCCTCTCCTATATTCGGAGGCTAGCTCCTAATAACACCAATGCAGGTTTTGTTCAGACAGACTGGCTGTTTGCTTTTGCCCTTTTAAAGTAAATGTTGATATCTTTGGTCCTGAGGAGACAAAGGAAATCACGGGACTTGGAATTCCTGGTGGTGTCTTGAAGATGGCTGTTCTGTTCCTCAAGCAAGGGAGAGGAGAATAACATATGGATATATTGCTGGGCTGCCTGTGCCATCTCCTGAATTGCCAGACCACGTTGTAAGGTGCAGCAGATGGCCAGAGCAGCGGGATGTGCCAAATGATGCACTCCAGAGCCCTTCCACAAGGTGCTTGCTCTGGTAGCAGTAGCAGAGCTCAAGAATATGCTTACAGCCTTTCACAAAGACAAATTATCTGGTAGCTCTTCAGATGGTGCTATCAAAATCATTGTATAGGGTAGATGATTTACCTCTGCCATGCACTGGCAATTCAACATTGTACTAGGGCAAGAAAAAAAAACTTATTGAAAGTTTTCAAAATGTGAACTTTTTTTTTCTTAGCTCAGGCAAAAGCTGCCATTCTCTGATTATTTCATCCCTCTCAACAACAGAGAAAATGAGCTCCATTTGCCCTCACTAATGAGGCTGCCACCCCTGTCCTGCCTCGCTTCCTTCTAACATCCCCCAGGAGTTTTCTACTCTGGGCAATATGGCGACTCCCTTCTATCACGACTTCCGTTTTCTGGTTACCATGTTTTTCCTCCCAGCTTTTGTGCCTTTCCATAATGCTCTGCCCTACCTGTTTAGTGATCTAAGTCCTAATCATTCTTCAAGACACATCCCATGTACTCTCACCCCTGCTAAAGGTCATTCTTAGTCTTTATGACCTAGAGTGATGTCATCTACACACTGTCAGATTCATTAATCGGCCCATAAGAATGTCTCTTTGTGACAGTTGCTTCATTTTTTTTCTCATTGGACTTTTCAAATGGGCATCATTTATCTCCTCATTTAATGTATAAGCTTCTTACAAGCAGGAAATATTATAATTTTAAAATCGATAACAGTGGATAAATACATTCTTACTTAGGTGTTGAAGTTAATCACGTGGAAAGCGTAGACAGTGGCCTTCCTCCCAGTGTCCCGGTCCACTGAGCTCTTTGTTTAGACCCTCTGAGTTCACACAATGCCAAAGATAGTTGTATGGACACAAAAATTGGTGCCCATGTTCTCTGTCCTCACAATAATGGAAGAGGACAAACCCCTTCTTCCTTCTGTTGTAGCAAATCTGGCTACTTGCTTCTTGTTGCTCTATGGAGTGGAGTGTATGGGGTTAGCTGAGCTTACCCTGAGGGTAGCTGATGATTCTTACCCTCAGGTCTTACTCTCTTACTATTGCCCAGGAGACTTTTCCTAGGAAGTCCATGACCTGGGTCTTGATTTGTGTAGCATACATTGGACTCAAAAATTTATTGTTAGTTGCCATAATAATGCCACAGAAAGCCACTATTTTGCTTTGAATCAAAATTGAAAGCATTCCTTGGAATGAGTGCCCACTCAGTTCAAGCCAATTGGCTTAATATCTCCATCACCCACTCATTCCACACAAGCCTTTTCCAAACTGTGCCATATTCTTGGAATGCTCTCTCTTTTTCTCTGCCAAGTAATCTCTCTTCCATCATCCAAATAGCTCCTGCAATCCCACCTCCTCTACACAGTCTTCCAGAACTATTTGGAAAAGGTCTAATAGCTTCTCTCTGCACCATCCGGTGTGAGCATTAGCCACTTACGGCTCTCTCACTCCTCACAGCTCTGCTAATGCACTTATTCTTGAAATGGACACCAAGCACATTCTTTGTTTTGTGTTGCCCAATAGTCTTTCTTTTTTGCCCTTGTCTACACTGTCTTTACATTCAGATATTTTTAGTCTCATGATCTACTTCTGGCAGATTCTACAGAAATAAGACTATAACTAAAGCCCTCTGTACGGTGCTGAGCGTAATATCATGTAGAAACAGATAGTTAATACATAAGGAGATTTCTCAGATTGGATTTTTTAATGTACAAAGAATATGGAACATATTTAATATTTTGCAAATCCTCCAGGACCTGCCAGAGAACTCAGTTAGCCTTGGGCAAGGATGGCAATTTCCATGGGGGTTCATTTCTCAGATGGCAGCACAGTAGTTCCCGTTGGTGGTAATTGTAGGCTGTACAAAGGGGAATTAATAAGATGCCCTCAGTGCTGAGGGACAAGATCATGAAAGTTCACTTCCTGAGAGGGAAATCTAGTAAGAACATAGAATGGCTTAGAGTAGCAAGCTGTAGAAACTTCCCTTCTTTTAGAGGAGGCTGAAGAAAGTGGTGCTAGAAAGCACTGGAAAATTACCTTAGACCTGGCAAGTGCCTCACACGGCGTGGGTGCTCAGTGCAAGTTTTTACAGTAATAAAACACGCAGTTATTGAAAGAACAGTAATGTAAGCTACAACCTAATTGTTGCATTCCAGTCAATCTGAGGAAATCGCGTGCTAACAGAATTTTCTGGGATCAGTCTATTTTTTACTTTTGTTTTTTTTTTTTTGCTTTTAGTGGCTGGCTGGTACAGGGGGCAGTCTGAAAGATTATGACGTGGGCCAAGGAGGAGCAAGAGAAGTGTCTGTGTTTATCCAGCAATGATCAAAAGGTAAAAATACCATCAGCAGGACCTCTACATAATTTGCAGGGCCCAGTACAAGATGAAAATACAGGACCCTTGCTTAAAACTGATTAAGAATTTCAAGACAGAGACAGCAGAGCATTAAACCAAACACAGGGCCCTTTAAAGCATGCCCAGGTGTGACTCTTATGTTTTCCTCCTTGGAGGCGGTGCTGCCCAGCAGACACAATCAGTGTGACTACTTCTTGTCAGGCCATTTAGGTCTCTGCCTTAATCCAAAATCTGGACAAAATATCCCTCTTCACAATAAATCTTTGCTTAAACAAGGTACATTTTGGTTACAAATACAGTTGTGTAAATACCTTTATACCAGAAAGGGTGATCTTTGGGAAAGAAGAGCTCAATTTTAATCAATCTGGTGCCTCTTTCGATTTCTATATCAGTCATTGGAGATTTTAATTAGCACACAAATTTTGCTCCTGTCTTTTTGTAGATGAAGAACTTGTGTAAATCCTTTGAATTCCCTGGTCACCCATTTTTGTCATCTGTAAAATGGGGATAATAAACTTCATCTCTCAGGCTGGCTGGTTATCTCAGCTGGTTAGAGCATGGTGTTATAACACCAAGGTCAAGGGCTCAGATCCCCACACTCACCAGCTGTCAAATACATACATAAACTTCATCTCTCAGGTTAATTAGTTTTTACCGAAGTCATGTATGTAAATTTTCTGACATACACTCTGCACTTTCTTTTCTCTTTCCTCCTCTCCTTCTTTGCCTCACAATTTCCTAAACTTGTGCCAGTGCACATGAATCTATCATCTGATACTGGATGAGGCCTTTCTCAAGTTTCTGGGTGTGCAATCCTGAGGGCCTGGCCCCGCACCCTGGAGGCTGCAGCCTGGGTAGTCAGCGGCCTCTTTTCTTTCTTTGACATCCCTACCTGCAACAGAAGCTACTCATGAAAGTCTGTAGACCTTGCAGCTGGGGAAGAAGAGGATGGGAGAAAAGGACAAGAACCTGAGACATTTCTATCACATTTCTCATTATCTGCAGAATTAGGTACTATCCATTTCCGTCTACTAACAACCTATTTCATTCCAGGGAGGAGACCTGGATGAAAGGGTGTCAGGGTTGGGTGAGGGGAGGGATAAAGAGAAATGGAAAACAGATTCAGCACTTTCACAAGCTGGATGCGAAGATGCTGTAGTCTATTTGATCAAAGTGGGGAAAAAACACTTTTGTCAAACTGTCCGCTTTGTGTATGGGCAGTGCCACCCTCTCACATCTTGCCTTCCTGCATTAATGCTCTGTCTACATTTTTTATTCACTGTTGGATGATCAGTGTCCAAAGCATTTTTTCTGCCATAGATTTATTTAAATTTACTGAACTCCTAAGCAGTCAGCTTACAGAAACTACTATAATCTCTTCTTCTTTACTCATAACCAAAGACACACATCACACAAAGAATAATAAAAGTATGAGGGGGATTAGGGGAATTTTGTGTCACAGTGAACAAAGCATAAGCTAGCATTATGCTTTAAAAATAATGGCTTTTCTGTCTCATGGGCAAGGAGAAATAACTTTACCACCACATAATAAATTTATTAGCCTTTTTGACCTCATCATTCCTACCTTAACTTAGATACAGCATCAAAGACAGGAACATCTGTTTGACAGTACTATTTCCAATTCAGCTTTAGCATTCAGGGCTCCAAAGTTACTGCATGAGCGCCACCTGGTGGGCATTTGGTAGGTTGCTCAATGCAATGTCACCTAAAGGTAAAGGACCATAGTTTGATATTTTCACTGCCGAAGGACTTATTGCTAGGCAAATATGTTTTGAAAGACCAGCCATCAGTCAGTAGCATAATAGATGCCCTTAAACCAGTAAATTCTGTCCTTTGCCATCTGAATTCAATGCTTCCGCTTTTGGCATGCCTTGCTCTTTCTGACTGAAATGCTCTTGTATTTTCTTTTGCTCCTCTTTGCAACCTATTCTCCCATGCACTCCTAGTCCTTCAAGATGTAACTCATTATGTAGTTCCTCCAGAAATCCTTTCTGTCCTGTGTCAGTCAAGATCCCAACAGAGACAGATGGTACAGTAAAATTAGATCATTTGAGAAGAGTTTAATTAAAAAAAAAATTGACAAAAGGATGATAGCAGGTTATAAGGAATCTACAAATGATAGTGCAGAATCCAAAGAGTAGTTCCACATGCCTCTACTACCCTAGTTCTGAAGGGGCAAGGAGTAAAGTGTAGCCTGACAGGCGTGTGCCCTCTATGGGGGGGGGGCTACACTTTCCCATCTTCCTCCAGGTGCTCCTCATTGGACAATTCCAGCAGCACACCAGAGAGCAAGAGAACCCGTTCAAGTCCACCTTTGGGAGCACAGGCCAGGGGGAGAAAGGTGTTGATAGGATGTAGAGGGGCCAAGAAAAAATATCCACCCCGTCCCATCCCATACCTTTCCCTAACATTTGGGCACCTCCTAGACAAGAATGCATATATAGATAGAAGATTAAAAGATTAAATAACAGAGATAAACCATTATACTGAAAGTACTGAATGGCCATGGAGCAAATGAAGATTTTTCACACTTTACATCTTACTCTCGCCTCTCAGACTGTCTACCCATTCTTAATTCCCTCTACCACCTTCATTCAGTATTGCTCGATCTCAGCATTTTTGTTTGTTTGTTTAAAGGTGTGCTAGAGGTATGTTAATAGCAGACCTGCTACTGAGTCTGTTAGTGGTGGCCCATTGTCATTTATTGCTTATCATGAACCAGAAGCTTGAAGATTCAGTCTGATTAATTAATGTTAATATCTCCATGTCCCATCTCAGTTTTTGAAGGACATCTCAGACTTTACCGAATCCATTCTCTCTCTCTTTTTCTCTCTCTATCTCTGTTGTTTTTGAAATTAGCATAGCTTTGAAAGGGGCACTGGTTAATTAAGTAGGGAAGAGTATCAACAGCTGTAAGTTCTAAATCACAAATGAACAGCCTGATCTTGGGGGAAGATTCCATTTGCAGGTTGGTATATCAGGCCCATAGACAGGGGAACCTGCTAAGTTAACAAGCAGGTGTAACTGATTTGTTGGGAGCTACCAAGTTAGAAGAGGATTACAACAAAGCCGTTGAGAAAGTTCAAGTTGACTTTCACATATTTCTCAGAGCAGTTCACATATTCTTAAAATGGCAACGCAGTAAGATGAACAATGGAATTTTATCCAAATTACAGTCTCTCTTCAAAGTAATAATATAGCCTATTAATTACCCATGTCTTTATTTTTATTAGCATATTCATTATTACAAATTGTAATTATTCTTTATGCCCCTTACCTGACCAATCACTCCCCAACCCCGCTTCCTTCCTTCACTCCATCTCTAGTGTCCTTAGGTTTGTTCTCTCTTTCTGAAAGTTCAAAATATATTGTGGTCTTTTCTTTCTCTCTTTCTTCCTTTCTTTCTTTTTTAGCACTCAGTTATGAGTCAGAACATGTGGTATTTCTCTTTCTATGTCTGGCTTATTTCACTTAATGTAATTTTCTTGAAGCTCATCCATGTTGCTGTGAATGGCAGAATTTTATTCCTTTTTAAGGCTGAGTAGTATTCCAATGTGTATATACCACATTTTTCTTATCCAGTCATCTGTGGATGGACACTGAGGTTGGTTCCATAGTTTAGCTATTATAAATAGAGCTGTGATGAACATGGGACTGCAGGTATCCCTTCAACATGATGATTTCCATAACTTTGGATATATACACAGGAGAGGGATTGCTGTTTCGTACGGCAGTTTTCTGTCTTTAAATCTTACAAAAAGTCTTACAGAAATTCCTCTATTCTTCTGTCACTTTGTTGATTTAGTTTTATTAGGAAGGGACTGCCTCATGATTATCATCAAAATAACAAATAACATTGATTATGCCACATTCAAATTTGTGTATGATAATAAAAACATCTCTGGATATAAAAGCAACACTGAACACAAAGAATAACTCAGAAATTATCAAGCTATACAAGTATTTCATAAATTATGAGATTTTTAGGTCAGGAAGAAATTTTGTAGAATTGATATTCTTCTATTTTTGTGGAATTAGAGAATTCATATCTCTAGTTTTATAAATGATAAAAATGAGATCAGGCTTTCAGTCCCATACCCAAAGACAGCTGCTAAGTAGTTGCAAATTTAAAGCAATTCGTATCTCATGAGTCCTCGAGCATCTGAGAATGTTAAAGTAAAATAGAACTTGATTGTGCAACAGGGTGGTTTTATTAAAATAAAATATGTAATTAGTGTTTTCTTTTTTTTTTTCCCCCATGAAGTGGAGTAAGTAGGAAGACTGAAAGCATCTTCTTTCATCCTTCCCCCGCCCTCCAACCCCAGTAACTGCAAGAGGATAAAATCAGACAGTGGTTTTGTAATTCAGAGACAGAGAAGAATTCTCAAGTGAACTTGTGTACTCCCAAAATAGATAAGTACCAAGGTGTTGTTGGCTCCTTGTAGGCTGGAAACTGGGTTTAGGGGACATTGGGGGACAGGGCGAGAGGGAGGTAGAAAAGAGAGGTGTGAGGATGTTTGGGCGAGTGCGTGTGTCTTGGGATACTTGAGGGTCAGAGACCTTCAATAGTCATGGCAATCTTGAAGTCTGCACTTAAGGTGGCAAGATCTCTGACAGGGACAGCAGCATGTGCACCATGAACTTGGGAGCCTCCTCAAAGTTCCCATGACCGAGCTTGTCATGGTGGCAGGAAAGGGGGTGATTCTGCCAATAAAACTGGCTGCCTGGGCAAAGATCAAGAGCCACCATGTGCCTAGCTCTGTGCCCTCTGCTCTTTTTCTGTAATTCATAAGCCCTGGAGTTCCACCACAGCCCAAGGTTGGGGAGAGGGCACCCCACATTGACTGTTATTGAACTTCTTGTCAGCCTTGATGACAGCCACCTCTCACTGGATTTAATCTGACTTAGAAAAATAAAGGAAGGTGACATTTCTTGCACTCTGAGTACCAGGGAGCAAGTTGTACCTGTTACAAGTGTAAATTTTCCATTGCTATCATATGATAGTTATTTATTATTTTTTTTTCCTTTTTGTCTTTTTTACTGACCAGTAACAGGATCGCAACCCTCGGTGTCGTGCCCATACCAGGGACCAGCAACGGGATCGCAACCCTCGGTGTTGCGCCCGCACCGCGCTCAGCCAGTGAGCGGGAACCAGTCTCCACATGGGATCCAAACCCTCGGCGGGAGCGCCACTGCGCTCCCAAGTGGCACACTCTCCAGTGCGCCACCGGGCCAGCCCATATGATAGTTATTTTGATGGGTGAGGGGTGATCCCTAAGTGCCAAGTAGATCATTTCATCCACCAACTTTTATTTTTAGAAAGTGTCTTTTTTTTTTTAAGGATAATATTTCTTACTGTACCATTTTTTCTGGTTCACCTGAAAGGAGAAAAAATGGATTTTTACAATTGTTTTTGTAGTAGCATAAGCTCTTCAGGGCATAGGGCTTGTGCAGTGAATTGTAGCCCAGCATGAAATTTTACAGCTGAATTATGAACCCCTGCCAATAAAAGTTTACAACAGAACAGCCTGGCTTTTCTAGCTTTAGGAGCAGGGGTGGAGAAAATATACATGAGCTACCAGATACTATTATCCTGATAATATGATATTAATGATTGCATAATTTGAGAATAAGGACTTAAAAATGTGAGAATGAAGTTAATTAGAAATACTTGAGAGAGATGTTATTTATTACCCAAGTCATGTGCACACTATTTACTTTATACAAATGTAAACTCAAAATGATTTGACATCATTTTCAATTTCATAATTAAATTAGAAGATTTGAGAATTCACAGGTTTTAAAATGAAACTGCTATAGAATTTAAATTATCCCTATTGAGAGAAAGTAATAGACTGAATAAATTAAATTCACTCAACATACCATGATGTAGTATTATTAATTTCCTTCCCAAAGACGACTCTTTGACTATTGAATACATTTATACTACAATTACCTGTGCAGTCAATATTTCAAAAAAACAAGAAGGTATAGGGTTTTTTTTGTTTGTTTTTGTTTTTTAACACAAAGAGGAATGATTGGCTATAACCTATTTTTGAGTGGGATTTGTAGGGGATATGAAGGCAGTTGAATAAGTCAAGTAAAACATACTTGCCAAACAGGTAAAGTAAGTTTAAAAACAATTTTTTTAAGTAATTGAAAATGATTTGAAAGGTCCTTAACAAAAATCTTTATGAATATAGCACAGACTTTTCATGAGAATCACATAAACAGAACTGGGCTTTAGCATGCCCAGCCTCCCCCACTCCCATCTTTTCCTTTTAGCTGATGGTAATAAGCTGAATGTCTGAGCGGCACGAATATTCTGATCAGTAGGAAACATTCACATCATCAGTTCAGGCTGCTTAACATCCAGGGCATATAGAACAATTATGAGTCAGCAGGTAGAGTAGGGAGGACCCCACCTGGGTTGTGAACCCCATTGCTGGCTAGGGAGTCACTTAACTGCCACCCACCATGTCAGAGAAGCATGAATTCACAGGGTCTCAGCTGGAAGACGTGTAAGTCACTGAAGAGATGTTGGGAGGATATGGATGAAAGGTTATAGCAAAACACTTTGTAGACATAAAGTGCAGAGGGGTTCATCAACCTTGTTTTTCTTCGGGGAAGATCCACCATTACTATATACTGCAATAACTAGAATAATTTATTTCACAGACAAAATGTGAATAATAAGCACCATCAATAAATTATATTTTTTTCTTACATTCCATCCTCGCCTTCATTGGCTGTCAAGGAGCATGCATGTTCACATTCATTCATCTGTTTAGTAACCACCCAGTAATTTAGCATTGGCTATGTGTCAAACACTGTGCAGGGTGCTGGAAATCCTGAAAAACAAAACAAGTCTCCACTCCCCAGGAGCTCAAGGTCTTAGGTGTGGGATACAGGCACGTCGTGGAGCTAATTACAGGGTGATAAAGAAATGCATAGGAAGGTGCCTGATAAAAGATGGGGGGTGGGTGGGGGGAACAGAAGGCTTCTTAGGGGAAGTGACATTTGTCCAAGCCTTAAAAGTCCAGTGATGAGAAACCCATGGGCAGAGGAAACAGCAGGGTGTTTAGAGAACTGTCAATGGGAACTGCTGGCAAATGTGGGAAAGGGAAGGCTGGAGAGAGAGTAGTGATCAAGGAGTCTAGATCCTTTACTGAAGGCAATGGGCATCTGTAAAATGATGACATTTGCATTTTACAGTGTTATTTTCAATGATGTAGGCGAATGGATTAAAGGAGGGATAAAGGAAGTAAGGACACATATTATCTGCTTGTATGTTTTCTAATTTTACACAATGAGCATGAGTTTTCTAGACTTTTTAAAATTTTAACATTCCAAATCTGGTTGCAGTGTCCATGAGAATGAGCCACTCAGACTTCCAACTACAGGGAACATAACTGACCGAGGGTGCCTGCTGTTGAACTCCAAAATCCATCATACCTTAACTCCTAGGCCAGGTGGCTCCCAGCTAGTGACTGTGCATGGCAGGGACACGGAGGCAAGCCAGTCCTTGGGAGACCTGGGCTTCTTCTGATGGAGAACGTTGGCTGAGCACCCCCAGCAACCTTGCGGAAGCTTCTGTAGACTGCACGATGCCTCCTTCTCTCTTCCCTTCACTCTGAGTCAAACTTAACATCACAGTTGAAGACTCTCCCAACCTTCTCTGCTCCCTCCCCATGTTCTCTCTCAGATCTTTCCCCCAATTAACTCCTTGCACTTATTATCCCATCTGCTTCTCAGAAGACTTGGACTAATACACCAGCTAGTATGATTTACCAAATAAGTACGCCCTATATAAATACAAAGTTGTGAATGACTTGAGATTAAAGTTGTCTTATTAATTCTCACTTTTGGTCCAGTGCCTAGCAAAAGAAGACAGCCCAATGGTTTTGAAAGAATGACAGAAAGAATAAATAAACCTAGAATTGATCATGCACCAGTGTTATCCCTTATAGTTCAAGGTGATATATTAACCATCCTAATTTTTTTACGAATGCAACAAAAAACTTAAGTGATGTGCTTTTTGACGATAGAAGTCCTCTTGCTCAATGTGATTAGAACCAGTACTGTAGTTGTTTAACTTTTAAAAAGTCAGTTAAAAAAGGGAAATCATAAATATGATCCACACCTTCACATTTTATTACAACCTATGACATAGTAATATGCCTCTGTTTGTGAATGTTTCATAGTCACGAGCTTTTCACTGAGTGTAGTTCACTAAATAGGTTTCCATGTTCTTTTCTTGCATAGAACACACCCACGATATATTACCTATAATTTGTCGCTGTGATTTTTTTTTCAGTGGAATTGGAACATTCATCTGAGTGTAAATTCCATCCAGATTTTAATGATTTTCCCCCAATATTGGACAATTGTCTTGCCTAGACCTAATGTGTAGAATTTGTGTACATATATATATATCTGCTCCTCAGATATATATATATATGTACACAAATTCTCAGATATACACACACACACACAAGTCATACACACACATATATACATATACACACACATATATACATACATATGTATATATATGTGTGTGTATGTGACTTGGTTGCTGGAAGGAGGTTCCATTTTCCTTGCCTTGTTTCTGTCTGAATTAATTTCCATTATAGTTAGCCCTCCTGACCACTTTTCCCACTCTCCATAGCAGAAAGAAAGGCATGGCTGAGTTTGGGAAAAGTAGCTAAACTGGCTCTCTTGTGAACCCAACCTAGACACATTTCCTGTCTCTCCACAAGCATAAGTTCTCCACTCCCAAGGCGGAGGCTACCAGCTGCCCAGAGCTACCTATGATGGCACAAGTATGGCTGTGAAATTCTAGAATAATACATTAGAGAGTATGTCGTGGTGACATATATTCCAATTTTGGTTTTATTAGTAATAACAGTAACATTTTCATCTCCATCTGCCTAACTCCATGTCCTAATTTGGGATGTAGAGAATCCACAACGCCAACAATCTTTATTAAGTCTTTCAAATTGTCATTAGTAAAAGCAACTATTTTCAAATGCCTATTTAATCTGCTATATAATAGTTAACTAAATTACACAATTGCAGTATCAAGTGCATCTGACATAAACAGAGTGGAGAAATTCATAACTGAGTCTTGCTAAATATTCCGTCCAACATGTGTTCAAGTGAGAGGCATACTTAAGTGCTGCCTGCTAGCCCAGAACATTCAAGAATTATGGACATGAGTAACTACATACTTTCAGAAGAAATGGAGAGTATTAGTTGATTTGATGAGTTGGTTAAGTGGAGGTTGATGAGGCGAGCTTCTGCTGGAGTTAAGTGGACATACTCTTTGCCGCCATAGAAATTCTGAAATTCTATGAAGAAAGTAGAATTTCTGAAATTTTGAAATTCATAGATCTAAAATTCTACCCCCTGAGGCTCTCATCCAGAACGTGCAATTCATATGTGGACATTGTTTCCTTATAGACCAGTGGTTCCAGCTTGGTTTTCTTGTTGTCAGAAATTACTTTTGACATAGATTTTTATTTGAGATTAGTCTTGTTTGAACCATTTGAACTATTTTTTAACTTATCAGAAGAGTTTTATTTCTTCATGTTTTCGTCAAAGCTGCGGATTACACCACACGCCGTTCCCTCGAAGACCTGCACCTTCAACTACCTTTCTGCCCTTCAGCATTTTGAGTCTTTTCTTCTCTGGAGACTCCATCCCCAGGAATTTCAAACATATTTTACTTTCAAAATTTGAAAATCTCCCCATGATTCCGCTCTGCCTTTGGATAGCACCTTCACTGATGGAAATGGTAAACTCTCTAAAATCTCACCTTCTCCCCCAGAATTCCTGAGGTTGCTCTTCTGAATGACCTTCTTGACACAGCAGGTCTTTTTCTCATTATTTGTTTCCCCTAACCTTCCTTGGACATGTGACTCGAATTATGTCATTATTTATTCCTTTTAACTCTCCATGAACGTGATTTGAGTCATTCCATATTTTCCTCCTGCTGTGACTGGACCTTCGTCTTCTCCTCTCCTAATTCCCTTGCTCTTTCCACCTTCTGAATGTAGCTGGGTTGAATGGATTAGGACACACACACTTCACTCAGACTGGCTGGGGCCAAACATTACTAGCCATTTAACCTTGGACAAATACTGTCTTATCAGAGAAATGGGGATAATACTATTATCACAAGTTTATGATGAGGATGAAATTAGCCAGTATAAAAAGACCATTAAGAAAGCATTACACATTGTTTGATGCACAGTGAATGTTCAATGAACACAGCTGGCAAAATAAAAGCTGATGTTTTTCTTAGTTTTCTGTTCTTTCTTTAGGCTCAATCTTTAATAGCTCTTTTTTTAAAAAAATAAAAATCTCTATTTCAAGGACTTTTATATTTATGTTTCCTAGGTCTTCATATCTAAGACTGAATTAGATTACGTATAATCTAATCACCTTTCTACCTATAAAACATACCTGTTTCAGTATTGTCCCTAATTCTATTTCTGTATTAAACTCTTATATTACCCTTTTTTCCAAATTTTCTTGGAGTAATGTATTTGAAGAATGAAAATATTTCTATGCTTTAATCACTTCTTCAATATTCCTCCAACGTAGTTTTCAGATCTTCAACATTCACTCCTTTAATGCTGTCATTGCCTTTGAATTGATATTCATGCCACAAGCCTCCAACCACCAAATCCAATCACCTTAATTCGGTCAATATTTATTGAATATCTATCATTGGCCATGCATTGCTCAAGGTTCCTAAAAGACATCTGCAAACAAGACAGAACATGTCCCCACCTCATGGATCTCCTAGTCCTGTACCATGACTCTTGTCCTGGCCACACATCACAGTCATCCGAAGCTCTTTAGGGATCTATGTATCTTTTATATCAATTTAAAAAATTGTACAAGAAATTGTGATAAATTACAGGGTGAGAAACACCAGTAACCATCTTCCCTTGTGTAGCTCTCAGTCATCTTAGTAAGCACTGTTTTTCTCATGTTACTTTCCTGCCAAAGGAAGCACAATGGCTCCTCATTTGCCACCGTCAGTCCTAACTTGACCTTGCAGAATTCTCTTTGTTCTGACCTCACCACATCCATTCAATCTCCTCCAGCCCATTCATGTATCTGTGCCATTTCTCAAACTAGATCTCACATGCCACATGCCCTTCTTTCACATTTCCATCAAGACTCGACTTGTAAGTTCAAGTTTCACCCCTGCTACGAAGCCATTGAAGACAGCAAGCTATGCTAATCTTTCTCTTCTGTGCATGCCTAATGTATTTTAGACCATAGGAGAAATGTTAAGGGGCCTTTCCTTGTTTGGAAATTTTGGCTGAGGGCCCAAAGCTGGGTACAAAGTGATGTGGTCTGGTGACCTAGTCCATCACTCACATTGAGCTAAACAGTAAAGGGACTGAGTGAAGATGACAGGTACAGGGGATTTGTCTGTAAAGAGGAGCTAGAGTGTATATCTCTCTTTCACACCCATAAAAAATGGTGGCGGGTTAAGGTGTTCCCTCTCTTACCTCACGTCAAATGAGAGCGACCCCCCAGCAGAACCACTGAGATCTAGATAAGTCTGCTTTTCCACCTTAAAGGATCCAGAGCAGAGCTCAGAAGCAGAGGCTAGTGTTCCCTGGAAAAGCTTGCACAGGTGAGAAAGGCTTGCTGAGTTTCTCTCGAGGAGAGCAATTGGAGATATTGCTCTGTTTTTCCAGAAGTCTCTGGGGCGCAGAGGCTAGTGTTCCCTGGAAAAGCTTGCACAGGTGAGAAAGGCTTGCTGAGTTTCTCTCTGCTGGCACAATAAAAAAGGGCAGAGGTGTCAGCAGCCCACATTTCCCAAACTTGTCAAGGTAAAGTGAACACCATGGAAGAAAGCTGGACTTGTTTTACCCTGAGAGGGACCTGTTCAAAAAGATCACCTGCCAGGAGGCAGAGACTCCAGCTGAGAGAGCCCACAGGGAGTGTACCACATGGGCAAAGACTGAGGAAGGAGTCGCAGCCACCAGCCAGAACAGGAGCTGTCCCAACCAGAGAGCAGTGCGGGGGGGGGGGGGGGGGGGGGGGGGGGGGTTCACCACTGCTCTGGTCCTCTCCCATCTCCAACCCACAAGGAGCCACAGACAGTGTGGAGTGGAAGAGGGGTAGGAGAAAAGATAGAGAAAATGCAACTGCAGGGTCCATGCCTGATATACATTCCTGAGAGCCTGAATTGGACCGGAGCCGGGAATGGGGAGAAATTTTAAACCAAATGAGAAATTAATGTTTGCTTCAGATCGGACATGATACTGTTCATTTAAAATCTAAAGGTGACCAGAAGAAGCAAAAGACTTGGCTCAAGATTTTGTCCAGGGGTATGGAAGAATGATTCAGTAGAGCAGGTTTACAATGTCAGCCGTGAGCGCAACTAAGTTGTTTCCTGCTTTGGACTCTACCAAGACTGGCTCTCTCAGTAAAATAGGCACAGATGCTCACCGCTTACTCGATCATTTTATTTCTCCAACAGAATAAAGGCTGTAAGAGGGAAGGAGCAGACACTCCTTGGCTCCTCTGAACACTCCCTACCCCAGAGCTCAGGAAAGGCCCTCTCCTAGACAGTCCTTTGGACTTATTGAGAGGTGGCTCCCAGAGCTCTCTTTGGATTAGATCAGTTTTTCATTAGACCTATTTAATGTGAGAAACACATGTTCCCTCTGCCAAGAATGTTCTTCCCAGGTGGCACTTCACCATTGCCAAAATAATTTAAACAGCCTTTTCCTCTCACCCTTCAGAAGATGCCTTCATTGAGTGGTCAACACAGAGCTGGACTCCAGTGGGGACACAGAAAACCGTAGCCCGCTGCTTGCCACTGGAGCACTTCCTGCAAATAGCAAATTCACCTGAAAGGCTTTGATGTTGTATTATATGACTGTCTAAAAAAGTTAAATTCTCATCTCTGTGAGAAAATTTATTCTTCGACAAGGTGCCTAAGGAGTTTTGTTCGACAGCAAATCTACTCAAATCAGAAGAGAAAGTCCCCTGTCCTCTTTACCTTCTCTGATTATATGTCCCCCTTCCTTGAAAACAGGTGAATGCAGAGTCTCAGATACATTTATTTTCCTCAAACCGCATGCCTCCTGGTGGATTGCTGCTCCCAGATGCCTGCGAGAAGGCTTGGGATTCGCCTTTCCTTGGTTTCTGCTTTTAGGTTGTATAGTTCCCCACAGAGCTTTACACTTTACACATATTTTCTAATTTCCATTTTTATTTTTATAAATGATTCCCTAGAAGTTTTTTTCCCACCCCCACCTGTTTCCCTTTTCTTCTTTTTATTACAGTTTGCCTTTCTTTTTCCCAAAAGGAAGGCTCACAGTAAATTATTTCTACTTATGATCCTTTAATTCTGAACAAAGTTGCTTAAATACACTCAGGCCTGCCTGTTCTAATTTATCAGCTTGTTTCAGGCAAAGGGAAGCTGGACTTTAGCTATGCACTCCCGTCAGCCTCGGGCCAAGAACAGCTGTGGATCTCAATGAATTTGCTCCTCTCGACCACTGTCAGGAAAGACATCATATTCTTTGAGATTGGCCTATACCCAGTATGAGAGAAGCTTTATAATAATTATTCTCTCTCTCTCTCTCTCTCTCTCTCCCCCTTGTCTCTCTCTCTCTCTCTCACACACACACACACACACAAACACACACACACACACACATTTTAGAGCAGCACTGGAATAAGGACAGGTCACTGTCTTTGTA
Organism: Galeopterus variegatus; assembly: GCF_000696425.1. Taxonomy (NCBI): domain Eukaryota; kingdom Metazoa; phylum Chordata; class Mammalia; order Dermoptera; family Cynocephalidae; genus Galeopterus; species Galeopterus variegatus. The sequence continues at coordinate 75,066 of NW_007727314.1, forward strand.
ACCTAGACTGTCAGAAAATTCACATGGTCAACCAAGATCAGGAAAGTGGTATAACTTCAGATCCAATATTTGGTACTCAGTTTTTGTTATTTTTGAGATAAACTTATGCATATCTTAGAGAAACAAGTAGGAGACTATGCGGTCTGAAAAAATCGGGTGAGCCAAGTGAGTGATGTTAGAATAGTGTCTCTCAGGGGAGGGAAGACAAAGGAAGACCACTTCTGAGTGGCTTTTGACAGGATTATTATGCTCTTGACTGTTATCCACAGTTTGACTAAGAATTTTTACATGACTACAAGAGCTTTTCTAATAAACAAACACACACACAAAAACACACACACACAGAGTCTTAATAGACACTAGTTTATTTATAAACAAGTGATGGAAGAGCCTCCCTCAACATATTATACCATTTTACTGAAGCACCTAATGACAGGTATGAGCCATACTTGAAGATTCTCTCCCACGATCCTGAATGTAAGCACCCTGGCAAGTGACATGGCAGATAAAACGTGGGGGGCATGTCAAGAGCCATATGACAGGCTACTGGAGTGTGATATTCTGGGGTTCTGATTCTCTATGCAAAAATAGTCCACAGAAAATACAGGTGAGTATCGACTCTCTTATCCATGGAAGGTGTATTAGACCATTTCTGTTGCTTATAACAAAATACTTGAAACTGGGTGATTTATAAAGGAAAACAAAATTTATTGCTTACAGTTTATGAGTCTGGGAAGTCCAAAGTCCATCTGGTGGTGGTGACAGTGACTCAGGGGTCTCACATTGCAAGGTGGTGGAAGCAGAGAGAGCAAGACAGACTCTCCTCTTCTCTTAAAGCCCTCAGAACCACGCCCCTGACCACCATTTTTAATCCATTCCCTACTGCATGGTCCTACAATCCAACCACCTCTTTAAGGCTCCACCTTTCAATTGACATAATAGGATTTCCCACCCTCTTAGCAGTCACAGTGGGGCCTAAGTTTCTAATACATAAAACTCAGGGGATACAACTTAAGCTTCAGGGAGTTTTGGGGGACATAATCCAACCCACTACAGAAGACCTTCCAGGTAGGTAGGGAAGAGAGATTGGGGAAGAAAGGAGGCCTCTCTGGCTATGCCAGTGTGTGGGGTGGGCAGGGAGAGAGACACCAGGGGGAGCGACAACATGACCCAAAGTGGAGGCACCAAACGGAATAGGGGGTGTGGGGAGGACCGTGAGGAGAGACTGGGAGAGGCGTGTTCTGACGTGTGACGAGAAAACATATCCATGGCCTGCCTCAACTCACGCCGGCCAGACACGCACTCCTGAAGGCCAAGCACAAGGGTTTCTAAGCTATGCAAGGTGTGCAGAGATATGTCAGACACTAGAAGGGTCATATCGGTGAAGAAAACAAACATCCCTGTCCTGGGAGAGGAGATGTTAAATAACCAACAAACACAGTACATAAGGAAATTATAGCTATTGTTGATTATATCTAATGAATTACATCACAGGCTGTAATAAATACAATGGAAAGCAAAATAAGAAAAGCAGATCACGGTGAAAAAGACTGGAAATACTGAGAGGGGGACAGTTTGAAATGTTACATAGGGTGGCCAGGTTGGGCCTCTCTAGGAAGAAGACATTTGAATAAGGATTGGAAGGACAGGAAAGAATTAGCCCTGCAGCTGGCTGGGAGAAAAGCCTTTGGAGGTTTCGGACACTTCTGGAATAGGATAACAGCTGGGTAAGAGGAAGGCCAGTCTCTCTTCTGGTGTTCTGAATTATTTATCCCATTGTTTATTCCCTCCCCATCCTGTATCCTCAACCTCTTCCTGTCAACTGGATCTTTCCACCAATATTTTTTTTTTTTTTTTTTTGTCTTTTTGTCTCTTTTTTCGTGACCGGCAACGGATCGCAACCCTCAGTGTCGCGCCCGTACCGGGCCGGGACCGGCAACGGGATCACAACCCTCGGTGTTGCCCCCGCTCCTCGCTCAGCCAGTGAGCGGCCAGTCTGTATGTGGGATCCAAACCCTCAGCGGGAGCGCCGCCGCACTTCCCAAGCGGCGCACTGTAGCAGTGCGCCACCAGGCCGGCCCCGTTTTCCACCAATATTAAAACTAGCAGTTTGCATGTTTGAAAATGTATCCCTGCTCCCCCTCCTAATCTCTAATGTAATTCTTCTACATCCTTCACAGTGAGGTCTCTCTCAGGCTGGTCTGCGCAAGCTGCCTCTTCTTCCCCAGTCACCCATCTGTCACCCACTGCATTCTCGTCCTCATCTCTCTGACTCTACTAAAGTATTCTTCCAAAAGTCACCAATGCAATGAACTTCATATTTCTAGATTTGATTCAGTGGAAACTCCTGCCTTCAATTTACTTGACCTGTCAGAAGCAACTTCTCTCTTCCTGAAAACTTTTCCATTAGCTTTTACAATGTCACACTTTTCTAGTCTTTCTTGTCCTCCCCGATCACCACTTCTGGGATCACTTTTTTCCCTTTCTCCCCCTCAACTTAATCACTGGCAAAAGGTGTTCTTCAGGGCTTAAGCTTGGATCCTCTTCTTTGTACTCTACACACTCCTCTAGGGAAGTATTCCAACTCCAGTGGCTTTAAATACCTTCTCTAATGCATTAACCCACACGTATATTTCCAACTCAGACCTCTTCTCCGAGCCACAGAAAAATGCATCCAGCTGCCTATTGACATGCCCACTTGATACCTCACAGATATCTCAAATAGATTTAACAGGTCTAAATCTCAGCTCTGAATCACCCTTCCTCCAAACCCTATCCCACATCTATTCTATTCCAGGGCCCTGCATTTCAATAAATGCTAACTTCTTGCAACTATTTGCTCGAGCCAGAAAATAAAGAGTCATCATGGACACTTCTCTGTCTCTCATCACCCATATGCAACCCATTAAGGAAAAACTTTATTTCTCCAAAATATCTGTTTCATATCTGTCTACTTCACCCCCCCTGCACAGCTCTTGCCCTATTCCAAGTCACTGTCATCTCTTGCTCGAAATATTGCAATATCCTTTTAACTCATTTCTCTGCTCTACCCTTGGTCCTCTTCCATACATTCTCCACACGTAACTAAAGTCATGTTTTTAAAATGCAAAACGTCTTATGCTCCTTCCTAGGCTTCAAACCCTTCAATGACTTCTGAATTCAGAATCTTAACAAGGTGCACAGAACCCTGCGTGATCTAGTCCCCGTCTAATTCACCTTGAGCTGCCTCTTCCTGTCACTAACTAGATTCAATCTGCTTGCTCTTGTGCTCTCTCCTCTCTCTCTCTGTCCATTCCTACCTTCCTTCCTTCCTCATTTATTCAAGCACATGGATCTCTTTCCCCACTAAAAAACTATGCATAAGTTCTTTTGATTTCTTTTTAGTGAAATACAATGTTGTCTTTGTCTTCATTCCCTGAAACTCCTCAGAGTCCTCAGCTAAGTCCCTGTCATCCTTTAGCTCTTTCACACTTGTTGGACCTATCTGTGGATGCATAGCAAACTATGCCAAAACTTAGTGACTTAAACCAAAAACATTTTATTTCATAAGTCACCGATCTGTGCTGAATTCAACAAGGTGGTTCTTCTGCTGGTCTTGTAGGTGGTCATTCATGCCGTCCATATTTAGTGGGTGAGTCCATTGGTGTTGGGGACCTTTCTCTTTCTAGTCTGTCCCTCTCCATGTGGTGCCTCCACCTGGTCTCTCCAAGAGGTCTCTCCAGCAAGATGGTGGGGCATTTTACATGATGGCTCGGGGATCTCAAGAGGGCAAAATCAGAAGCTGACAGGACTTTTTTATTATAGGGACTACACAAGGATGGGCATACTTGGAAGTGCAGTTCATTGGAGACACCAAAGTACCAGGTTAGGACAATACACCCTCACATAATTTAGCTATTATTTAAGGAAGAGGAGTCACCTGGCCTAACAATAGAGGAGGGGATAGGAACAAATCTGAAATTAATTTATTGACTTATTACAGTTTACACATGGGAAAGAACAGATAAGTAAATCCAACAATTACAGCATGTGGTTTTATCCTGGGGACTAAAGACTTGATTATAAGGGAAGAAATGGAGTCATTTTATTGTTTTGTTTACCAGCTTTTCTACAAAATCTATGATGTAAGAGAAATTGACATTGGCCACTGTAACTAGCAAAGGATTACATTTACCAAGAAAAGTTTATTTAACCCTTTCCAACCACAATTTCACCGAAGACAAAAATGTGTAATTAAAGATAGTCTTTTAAACATTTTCAACTACGTCTATTGAAATCTTCATTACAAGATTGAAGGGTGGTCAGGGTCCATTTCTAGCAAACCCAGAGTATGTGATCATTATCATCATAATTAAACAGGTAATATCATCAAACACTTAATAGCTGTTTGATACCAGAGCAACAAGAACAAAAAAAAATACACAGATGCATAACACTGTAGTCAGCTTGGAGTGGGATTAAGGTGTCATTTTCCTTGAGAGAATATCAAATGCTTCAAGACATCATGGAGATGCTTATCTGTTTATCTATTCATGCGCTCTGTGACAAAGGGTGTTTGATGTCAGCTATGTGCCAGGCACCGTGAGAGGCATCAGGACTTCCTTACAGATAAGCAGGTCATGGGCCCATTCCCCAAGTAGCTTACTGTCTCTACTAATTCTTCTATTATGCCTGACTATAATCCAACTCCATACAATTAGATAAACCTATCAGAGAAGCATGGAGAATCAAAATACAGAGGGATAAAACCTACTGAGAGAGATTTTAACAGCTAGATTAATGCTTTATATATTTCAAGTCATAAAAACTTTTACCGTGGATATTTAGGACTATTTCTTACAATTTTAATGAAACTCATGAGTTCTGAGGAAATGCTTGAAGACTGAAAATACTATTTGAAATGTTTTGTTTGTTTGTTTCCCAAAGCCAGTTTGGTTTCCTGAAGCATTATTGAGTGTGTCAGAATTTCTGGATAATGCAGTGACATTTAGAGAATTAGCATTCCATTATCACTACTGGAAAAGATCTCAAGGTGATCACTGGATGGTTTATAAGTTAATAAAATAATTTTTGTAAAGAAAACACTACGTTTGAAACAAGTGACTTTATTAATAGTTCAAACCAAATGTTTGGTCTAAAGTAGTAAATATGTAAAAAGTGAAATAAAATAATTTTCTGATATAAACTGAAATGTTGTGATGTTGACATTTTATTATATGTTTGTATTTTATACATACCGGATCTTTGAGAATATTTTTCTCTTAATTGTAGAGAAAATAGCTATCATGGGAAAATAGATTTCAATTTCTTTTTCTTTACAATTCTACACTGATTAACTACTTCCACAGTTCACTTCTCTTCTGCAGTACCCCTCTAAAAGAAGTTCTAGCTATATCATGAAAAAATAAAGTATGACAGACAGGGGAAAATCTGCTAATAGGGAATTTCCTTTCAGTCTGACATTTGGTTTTAGTAACGCCTCTAAATATCTACAGACACTATCTTTAATCAAACATTTTTATCTGCAAAATTGAACTGGAAATTGCTTGTTAATGCTTAGTTAATAGCCCTTTTCTCTCCTAACAGCTAAGAAAATCTCACTTCAGAATAGAATTAACTAGAAAATGACAATTTGGGGAATTTATGGCTCTTTTCTTAGTTTGTATCCAAACCCATCTAGGCTCTTTCTCATCAAATTGAATAAAAGCCACATATGCTTTAAAGTTAGTCTAACTTCGTTCAGTGCATGCATTTAGGCCAGCTTGTACATTATAAGAGGAAAAGGGTATTTTCTTGTCTTCTTTTCCATTTCTTCAATTATAGAAACCAGGTTTTTCTTGATTCCGTCAAGATATAATGCTTCTTTTTCAATGTGTCAACTAAATATACTGTATTAAAATGTCATTTAACTTTTACAGAAAAATAAATATATATATACAAGTCATTTGGTTCTTTATTAAGTTTTTTTACGCTTTGTATTTTATTTAACTATATTTCGAAATGAAATCTTACCTAGAACTTTAAAAAGAATTCACAGAAGTGTTTGGACACCTTAGAATGGCATTTAGTCCATTGGGGATAGGACCAATCAGTGTACATAAAGGGGTTTATTAGATGCAGAGTTAAGACAAGAAAGAAAAATGTAAACAGTAACCTCAAACTCACACCTACATATCTTCATTTTTATAACACATATTTAATTATTTATAGAGTAAAAATTGATAAGTGTATTTCTTCTGGTATATTAACTCTGCTGCTAGCCAAAAGTCACTTATTTTTCCCTTTTGACCTCAGACCAATAAATCTCTCATTGTTCTGCAAAGCAATCATTAAATCACATCTCAGACATTAGGACTCAAGGTCCATTCTAAAATTGCCAGCGAGGTTCTGCCCCTCTATAAAGATTACTTTGTGATATATTAAGTGTATAGGAGTTGGTGGTTTGGAATACAACAAGTGTGCTTTGGAAAGTTTCCTGTGAACATTCCCTCGTGAATCTATTCCTGGTCTTTGTCACATCAGGAAATTATGAAGGCTTGCCAAAAATAAGCTTAACATTTTATTTTACCCTATAAATGTAAGTCCAAGAGAGATTGTAATAGATTGCAAACTTCTAAGAGGCCAGGGTATGTTTACCTATGTCACTTTATTGTACACAATGAGGCAGTGTGGTAAAATGGAAAGAAGATAAGATTTTGGAATTAGTGCAAAATAGATTGAAACCTGAACTAAACCACTGGGTGAATCACGTTGCTTCTCTAAGCATTAGTTTCCCCATTTGTGAGGTGGGAATCATAGTATAAACCTCATGGGTTAGGCGTCCACTTCCTGCAATATGGCTATATAGACATCTTGGAAAATCTGTCCTCCACACTGACTGCTTCCCACACATCACCTAGTTATGTTTCTCTAGATGTCACATCCTTGGTAAAAAAAAAAAAAAAAAAAAAAGCCACAAACCCCCTCAAGCTCTTTAGGGGGAAATTTCTTTTTTTTTTTTTTTTTTTTATGGCTATATAGACATCTTGGAAAATCTGTCCTCCACACTGACTGCTTCCCACACATCACCTAGTTATGTTTCTCTAGATGTCACATCCTTGGTAAAAAAAAAAAAAAAAAAAAAAAGTCACTAACTCCCTCTAGCTCATTAGAGAGCAAATTCATTTTTTTTTTTTTTTTTGTACTTTCATGAGACTGCACTTCTTTTTTTTAGAGCAGGGGTTGGCAGATTGCAGCTCACAGACCAAATCTAGACTGTCACATATTTTATAAACTAAATTTTATTAGAACATAGCCACACTGATTAGTTTATGTGTTGCCTATGACTGCTTTGACTCTGCAACTGCAGAGTTGAGTCAATACAGCAGAGGTTGTATGATTGGCAAAGCCTAAAATATTTATTACTTGGCTCTTTACCGAAAATGTTTGCTGACCCCTGTTTTAGAGAATTTATTTTCTTTTTCAATGATGCACTATTAGTGAGGCTGTTTATAAAATGACTTACTCCTCTATTAGGATATAAACTCCATTATAAGATGCACCATTCCTCTTGATCTTTCCTGGTTCCTTGCCACCAATCAAGCATAGCATCTGGAACATAGTTGCTATTCAATAAAGGTTGAACAAATGGAAAGAATACACAAAAGAATGAATAAATGAACGAATGGGTAAATTTATTTAATTGTAAAATAACCCTAGTTATATGGCAATGAGCACAACATAAATTAAAGTGGACAAAATTCTCATACATCATCAGAATATTAAGATAAAATTGCTACAGATATAACCAGTTTAAGTGTTATAAATTACAGAACTGTGCATTCGGCGCTGTATAACCTACGTACCATGGTTTGAAAGAGACCTTGTTATGAATGAGCTGTTCATGAAGTTCATACATTATGGACTTTACAAAGCATGCATAAATTAAAAAAAAACATTTGTCCCATATTAAAATACTTCAGTGACATATGACTAATATGTAGGCAAAGGCTAGAGAACTAATTATGAGGGAATTACTTACTTTTTATCCAATTACTTTTGGCGTCACCTCTGCTGCATTTGCACTCTGTTGTATATTATTGCTCCCCCTCCCGTCTCTCTACTTTGCATAAACAATATATCAGAAAGCATTTTACAGCGAATGCCCAGCAGCTCCTGGCCTCGAAGAGCTTATTCGCCTAATTGTGCATCCCTTGTGGATTTTTCATAATACTTTACAGATCTAATTTAAATACTTTTACAAATTCATCAAATACATTCTCCGAGGCACATTTACTCAGCTTACTTTTGAAACTTCTAATGAATTCTCTCGATATGTAATTTTATACTCAGCATCATGATTTGAATTAAATATTATTGAACAAGGTGTTCATTATTGGATGTGAATTATAATTAGAATGATAGGCAACCTTAACTATGATAATAGTTTTAGTCAATTTCCTGTGGGACTTACAGTTTTCAATCCAGTACAAAGACCAATACCCTCTGCTAAAAGTCTGTTAGAAAGGTTACAAGTAAATTAAGCAATGTCAGTTCTTGCTGCTTAAAAGCTAGGATTAGCAGATACAATTTAACTCTTAAAAGGCAAATAGCAGGCTGTCATGGTGCTGTAAATCAGCAGTGCAGGATAGCTGACCTGCTTTATACACAATTTAGCATCCTGATATTGAGACTGACCTAGATTTTTCAGGAACCACATGTGAACCTTGTAAATGATTGCTGTGCCCGTCTATTTCACATATGCATCAAGCAAAGCAACAAAGGTGGACTTTATAGAAAATCTGAGTCACTGACACACTTTCTACTAATATTATTAAGAGATATCTTATATAGATAAAAAGCTTCTTTTATAGAAATTGTGTTAGTGTCATAGAATTATGACATTTTTCTTTTCAAATATTTTAAAATGTAGTCATTATACTTAATATGAAAAACATATGAATAAATATGTAAAGAAATGAAAGGCAAAATCTATTAAAACCAAAGATCTTTGATTTATTTTTATCTGATGGGCTTTACAACAGAATGTGATATGAATCTCCAAGAGCATAGTGGTTTTCAGATCATTGAGGCCAGATTGTGAGGGAAGATCCTAATTATCTTTCTAAATATCTATTGTCTCATTACAAATGACCTAGGATGATGTCTAACACATAATAGGTGTTCATTAAATGTCATCCTCCTTCCCCCTTTGTGAGTAATTATACATCGGTCATGGTTAGTGATCATATTAATTCTTCCTCCTTTCTATAACTCTTGTGTCTTCATTCATAATTTAATCACCCTGTGGTAAATGTGTCTTTAACTGGACAACACTTCAAAGTGTTCACTGGAGATATAATTCAGGAGTAAGAAAGAGCCTGTCCATATGTGACTTTACTCTTTTTAAATCAGTATTTTTCACATGGCATGTTGGGGACGTTTAGGGATTTACTACACTGGAGTGGACCATGTTTATGACATAGCTGTCAAAATGGTTTTAAAAAACAAAGCTGGGTCAGCTTATTTGACATCAGCTATATCCTGTAATTTTGTCAACCCATAATCAGGTCCATTCCCTTTTACCATAAGCTTCCCTTCTAAAAGACACTGCAAGTTCAACCTAATATTATGTCAGCCTCTCTCACTCTTTCTTCCCCTATCTCCATGCTCTTCCATCTCTTGTAATCCCAATTTTATACCAGAATACAGATGAAGACAAATTGCTCTTCCTGTCTCAACAAGAGAGAAATGCTCCTGTCTTTCCTCATTTTGGGTGTGCTTGTTTGGATGTCCAAGTCTGTGTGTGTGTGTGTTTGAATGTGTGCTGCTGCATATGTGAAGAGATGATACAAGTCTGGATGGGGCTAGGTGAAAAATGTCCCCTGCACAACAATTGAATAAACTATAAATAGTAATCTTCGAAGATGGTGATGATTCATTCATGCATCGCTTATCAGGAGATCTAGACATGCTTATTATTGTTTCTCACAATTAGAGGAAAAATTTTCCCCCATTTTCATGCGAGTTGATTAGCACAGGAAGCATAAGATTTCCTTTTAGTACATATCATGTTAGTTACAACAAATGCACTCATTTTCATGCATTTCTTTTTGCCGAGCATCTGTGACCTCAGTCCATTTCTTTCACCCTCAGAACTGTGTCTCATACTTACTACTAGATTTAAGGGTTTTTCAGGGAAGGTAAATACAAGAGGGTCACATTCTCACTGTCTCTTTTTAAAGCTCCATAAAGAGAGAAAAGATATTCTGAAAATTCCAGTACATCTTCTGTTGCCTGAGTTACCAGAATAAAATAAAACCCCTGCCTTTTTCTTCACAGCAGGGTGCCCAGATATGTGGCAGACATTCCTAAAAAAACTGTTTTAGAACTAACAGCAACATGGTAGACTGAGCAGAGGCTGACATGCTCACAACATATAGAAATGTTGGATAAAATATAATAAACACTTAATCTATATACATAGATATACTCAAAGAAAGATCAAGTAAATTTCTAGGTGCTGGAAGAATGTGATTTGATATCTCAGGGGATACAAATGGTATAGACTCAGAATAAGCCCTATTGGCTGAGAGCTAGCTGTTAATGTCCACACAGGTATAAAACTGGTCTCTCTCTGCACCAGACAGGGAGCAGGAAGAGAGAGCCCTGCACAAAGCTAGAATCCCAGGGGATCTCCCTTAAAGGAGAGATAGAGACTCTCCTCCTACAAGCTCTGGAAAGCAACAAGAAAGATTTTCATCTGCCCTGGCTCTGGCTGGAAATTGAAACCTCAGCTATGCATAGATTGAAATCTACCCTATATGAACTATGGAGTGATAGATGCTAAATTTAGAAATTAGCATAAAAAAACTTGTCCTAGATTGGTGATATCACTGGGTTCTTGAGAGAAATCACTATGGGATACAGTATACCAACAAACAATCAAAAGAATTAGAGCTTACAAAAACCTGAGATGACAATATCATTTTTTAAAGATCCAAAGTATTTTTGTTTAAAATAATTTCATATAAAGAATAATAGATTCAATAAAGAAATTATAGATTTACATGGGCAAATGTGAAAAATAATTTATAAATGTGAGAAATAAAGTCACATTACTCAGAATGGAGGTCATTTTGATGAAGAGATGAAAAATATAAACTAGAGACATGGAAGTGAGAGGAAAAGCCCAATGCATATCTAATAGGTTTTCTGTATATAGAGTATTATTAGAACTAGAGAGAAGCACTATTGTAGGAGATATTAGCTGAGAATTTCTCATAACGAAGGAAAACTGGACTCCTCAGTTTGAAGAAACACGCTGATCCTGATTAAGATTCATTCTCTGACCCGTTTGATGAAACTGCACATCATTTAAGATGAAGAGAAAAATGTTTAAAGCAACCAGAAATTTTTTAAAGAGATTATACTCAAAAGAATGAAAAACTTAACTGACAGCAGCCCTATCAACAGCAACTACAGAGACCAGAAGACAAAGATATTCAATCTCCAAAAGTCTGAGATATTAGAAGAAAAATAACATAAAATAGAAGAATATGATCAAAATCAAAGCATTTTATGATCTTTGCCTTGTTGGAAAAAATAATTAAAATAATGATTAACTTTTTACTCTGTTAAGTCAAAGGAGAATGTTATAATTTTAAGAGAAACCATTAAAGACTAGTAATAATATTTATAACTTCTTCCAGTAAAAAAAAAAAAGAAAGAAAGAAAAAAAAAGAGGAGGCTAGAATATAGACAATTTGATCAATGAAACATTTGATACAAGACAGAAAAAAAATGAATAAAAAGCATAGTCAATAAAAAATATATAATAAAATGGTGAAAGTAAGGCCAAGTATACGGGTAGGAGAAATAACTGAAAAGGGATTTATATCATCTATTTAAGAAACAAGTATTTTCAGATGGTAAAGAACAAAATTAACTATTATTGCCTAAAAGATATATATTATGAAACAATGACACAGAGAAAATGAATATAATGTCATACAAAAAGATATGTGAGGGAAACACCAACTAAAAGAAAAAGGTGTGGCAATATTAATCAAAGACAAATTGACTCAAAACAAAAATACATTCTTTAGGCTAGAGAGGATCTTTACTGATTATTTAAAAAAACAAACTCACAGGAAAAATACAACAATTTTGATCCTAAGAGCAATGTCTCAAATTATGTAGTGCAAAAATTGTCTTCTCATTTCATTATAGCTTGTTAAATGTCTTCTCATTACTTCTGCAACTTTAGAACTATCCAAGTTGAGAGATTAGGTTATATACTTACAATTCAAATAATCATAAAGAGTATTGTCCTCCCTAAATCCCCCTAGCTATGAAAATCTTAGGGGTTATAATTATGCAGAAAAAAGTTGGCCATCTATACTAATGAAGAAGCATGACTAAATGGAATTAATAAATGGTACCCGGATGACATTTAAGTCAATACAGTATTTTAAATATTTTGAACCTACTGAATGTTTCTCAAAAGATTTTCTAAGTAAAGGAATTAATTCATTATTAGAATGACATGTTTTTTCCTACTTTGTATTTCTCTGTTAGAATGATAACAGCCACCGACACAAACCCAAGGCAGAGCACAAGCAAAGGTGAAGGGCTCAACAGTCCAGAAATCCCACACCGAATTCAATAACAGCCAATCACTGCTTGGCTCTTAGAAGAATCTTACTGAAATTATGGATAACTTATACTTTATTCGACAAATACTAAATATACTCTGTATATACAGATGTGTAAGAGGTAATTCCCAATCCCCAATGTTTTTTATCCATTTAGCCAGAAGTTAGAATAAGGCCAATAGGCAACAACTATAGTGAGAGAAAGCATGAGAATTGTCAAATGAGTAGCAGAAATAATGTACATTTGGAGTTCAGAGGATGAGCTTTTCATTTTGCTACTGAAGTACTCATTTTTTATGAATAAAATTCAAATATTTGTACATAGATTTCCTGAAATCAGCTATTTTAAATACAGACAATCATTGAAAAATAAAAAAATCTGATCCATAAAAAATCCACACAGTGGTATAACCTACAGCCACTGGAAATATTATAATGATGTAAATTGGTTGATGTGAAGAATTATGAATTCCATATTAATATTTATCGGCCCTTTCTGCTAATGGTCATGTGTTTTTCCACAGTGCAGAAGCCTATTGCAAATCCCAACCTTGGAGTTCACACTTTCCTCTGTAAAATGGTAACTTGCTTCTCCCTCTCTGCAAGACAGACACCTGGAATAAGTCAGTGTAGGTGGTGATGGCTTATTGCTTTAGTTAATTGCTGACCTAATCTCTTCTTCCATATTTAATTTGTTCATTCACTAATTCAGTCAATATTTATTGAGTATCTACTACATTCTGCACCCCATTCTAAATGCTAGATGTTCCATACTGCCTAGAACAGAAATGGTCTCTTTATGGAGTTTATAGTATAGTATATGATCAGATCAATGTCCAATTGCATATTGGTGTAGTGCATTATGGAAAAAACCCAAAACGCTATGATAGGGAATAATGGTAATTCATTATAAATTGAATATTTACAAGAGGCCTCACTGAGAAATACCCAATCGTAAACAAAAAGTGAGGCAGATTAGCCCAAGCAAATGATAGACTAGAGCATTCGCCAAGGTACCAAGGCACATGGTACTTGGAAAGAGTTTAGAAAAAGTGACGCACTGTAAGAAGGAAGAGTGGCTAGATGACAGTGCAGGTCAGCAGGGGTCACCTCATGTAGGTCCTTGCAATCAGGTTCTGGGTTATTCTAAGTGCAATCACTAGCCATTAAAGAGTTTTTATAAGGAACATGATTGGTTAAGAGAGATCCTTCCATGGTGTGTGAAAAATGGGTTGGAGGGACTCAAGAGGGTAAGTGGGAAGCTGAAGTAGAGAATCACAATAGTTCATGGAAGAGATGGTGGTGGCTTGGCTTGGGGTAGTGGCAGTAGGTATAGAGAAAAAAATGACAGATTTGGCATAAATTATTTGGAAATGGACTATTGACTAGACTTCGCACTGGAATTCCTGGTGAAAGAAAGTGACACTGAACCAACCTAAGTGTCCATCGATAGATGACTGGATAAGAAAAAGGTGGTATATAAACACAATTGAATACTACTTGGTCATAGAAAAGAATGAAATTCTGCCATTTGCAGCAACATGGATGAGTCTGGAGAAAATTATTTCAAGTGAAATAAGCCAAACAAAGAGAAATACTGCATGTCCTCATTCATAACTGGGAGCTAGGAAGGAAGGAAGGAAGGAAGGAAGGAAGGAAGGAAGGAAAGAGAGAGAGATAGAAAAGACCAAACAATACGTTGAACTTTCAGAAGGTGAGAACAAACCTAAGGGTACTAGAGATGGGGGAGGAGGGAGAGAGGGAGTTTGGGAGTGATAGGTTGGGTAAAGGGCATAAAGAAAAATTACGATTTGTAATAATGAATATTCTAATAATAAAAAGTAAAAATAAAATAAAATGCTCTCATTAGGATAAAAATAAAGAATGGCTTAACCCTCTTTCTAAGAATATACCACTAATCTACTCCTGATACAATTTTAACCAAATGTAAACACATGCTTTTATTGGAAGTAGGCTACACGTTCATATGACTCTTACTTTACAGTCTCCTAGAATCAGCAGTAAACCGTGGTTAACAATGCTAAGGAAAACTTCTTTCTCAACTTTTTCAGTGAGACCATGATCAAACTCCTTTGCCCTTCTCTGCATGTGATCAGGCTTCTTTCTAGTTCTCTTGCCTAAAGAGGTCAATCTAGACAATATTCCCTTTGAATGCATTTGTTTGCTCTAATAACCTCTATTCGTGCTTTGCAAGGCACATTGCCTTCCATACTCCCACCTTCTAGTCATTGCCCCTTTCCTCTAAATCTAAAGCAAGTCCGACTCAATTAATTTCCGAATAATTAATAATCAATTTCAGATATATTTTTAGTTTTAATTCCTAATAAAAATTTTAAATTATATTGTTCAATAATAAAAAAATTTTAATCGGGTACTAAGTTTAGAAAATTCTTTTTTTTTTTTGTTACCGGCAACGGATCGCAACCCTCAGTGTCGTGCCCATGCCGGACCGGGACCGGCAACGGGACCGCAACCCTCGGTGTTGCGCCCCCACCTCGCTCAGCCAGTGAGCGGGAACCGGTCTGTATGTGGGATCCGAACCCTCGGCGGGAGCGCCGCCGCACTCCCAAGCGGTGCACTGTAGCAGTGTGCCACCGGGCTGGCCCAGAAAATTCTTTTTTTAATACCAATTACATTTCTAATTTTCTCTCAATGCAGTGCCTTTATTCATCTGTTTTACTGAGGCTTGCCCTAAAATCAAGTGTTCAATAATTCACACAAAATAATTTTTGGCTGTTACCTTGTTGGTGGATATAATGAATCATTATTCTATTAGCATATATATAGTCCCTCATTTTCATCATCTTGACTGAGTAATTACTTTAGACTTTCCCCAATAAAATGCATTCGATATCTTTTGCTAAAATCACTTAAACAATAGATTAGGTTCACATGCTACACCTGAGACCTCCCTTCTTACTCTAGGAAAAAGCATATTAGCAACAGTCTTGAATATTTATTTTAAATTTTTTATATATTCACATGCCAAGTGCCCTAAGTCTTTTATTGCCTAATCTTGGTTTCCTAGATAATCAGTAGTATTATAATATGTCTGCAGACATTTTTCCCTAAAAGAATCATTTCCATTAGGTTGATAATTTGCCTGAAATCCTAATAAAACATATTTATATAAAAAATGTATGTACTTGACTTATGATTCTACTTATACAAAAACTTTAAGCTACATAATCATTATTTAAATAAGTGAAATATAAAGAAGAGCTTTTGGAACAATATCAACCATTCTAATAACTCGTAAATTACCATTATTTTAAATTCAAAGGGTTTTTTATTAAAATGAAGTATTCTTTTTCCCTAGTGATAACCCAGAAACAGCTAAAAAATACTATAAATACCATATCAATCAGCAAAGCAGGTTGTTCTGTAGGGAAAACAATCTAAATGAATCTTTCAAAGCATTTTCCAAAATTAGAGCTCAAAAAGACCACCCGTTAAAAAAAATTGGGGTGCACACCTGTGAATATTCAAAAAAGTCTGGAGAGAGACCTGTGAATCCCTGTTTATAACAAGCTCCTCAAGGGAATCATCTTCACACTGACATTTGAGAGCCATTGACTCAGGCTATGCCACTGCACAGATGTTAAATGACCAGGGAACTAGTCACTAGAGAGAATAGGATTAATCCTTTAATTCAAGAGAGAACTGTGTTGTTGATACAGAGAAAGTATCTATATAAATCACGTTTTTCTATATTCCAGCCCTTATGTAAACACAGAGAAAGAACCTGTAGACTTACAGTAAAAATAAATATCTTTTAAAAATAACCGACTGAAGAGTTACCTTAAAATTTTAGGAATATGGCATCAAACACTGAATTGCAAACACTTATTTCATCAAATGAGTTTAAAACATGAAAGTCTAATGATAGCTCCTCTTGAAATCAAATGGTATTGTCTGTGATGGCATGAAATTCCCCATGATTTAGGGAGTGGCAGAGCCACAGAGCCACTTGCTGAGAATATTGCCTGTAATTCTCCTTGCCCAGGTGTCATTATTGTGTAATCAAAAAGATACCAACTTATTCCACTGATGCTTCTCTTCCATTTTTCTCAAATTTGTCCTTTTCTTGAGAGGGTGATGAGCAAAATTCTAAGTGCAATATCACTACACCTGAGAACCACGCTTTCAAAGAAGAAAAAGAAAGGTGTGATGAAACAGCCCTTCTTTCCTTATGTGTATCTGGAAGGAGCAATCTGTTTGTAGAGGCATGGGGATACTGCTGGTATTCTATGGTGCCTTAAAATTTCCAAGAGTTCAGGGCTGACCCCGTGGCGCACTCGGGAGAGTGCGGCGCTGGGAGCGCAGTGACGCTCCCGCCGCAGGTTCGGATCCTATATAGGACTGGCCGCTGTGCTCACTGGCTGAGCACGGTGCGGGCGACACCACACCAAGGGTCGCGAAAAAGGTAAAAAAAAAAAAAAAAAAAAAATTTCCAAGAGTTCTCATCCACGTACAAAATGATAGCATCTAGTTATTAAGAAGCAGAATGAATCTGACACACCATACATGCTTAATAAATGTTTGAAGAATTAATGATGAATAAGTGAATGAGATTTGACAGAAATCTAAGAATTGGAAAAATTAGGTGAAGTCATAACTACATAATTATGAAACAGAAATAGGGATGTCTAAAGACTGCAAACCCCAAAAGTTTTTGAGTATTAACTCAATGTGGGGAAAAAAGATAAGAAGGACTTTTAACTGGATGACAAAAACAGAAGTTTTATTGAGAACAGAAACAGCAACGGAAGCAAGTTGGTTCCTGGTAAAGTTGAAAATTTATGTCTCGTGTTTGAAATGGGGAGGTGGCAATACAAAGGCGAAGCTTGTGGACAGATCAGAGCTGGAGAAAAATATTTAAAAGTTGTATAATACAATAAATTGAATATTTATATCCACCCAAAATTCCATGTTGATATTTGGAGGTGGTGCCTTTGGGAGGTGATTAGGTCATGAGGGTGGAGCCCTTATTAATGGGATTAGTGCCTTTATGAAGGATGCCCCAGAGAGGCACCTCAGCCCTTCCAGCATGTGAGGACGTAGTGAAAAGATGGTGCTCTATGCACCAGGAAACAGGTCCTCAACAGACACCAAACCTGCGAGCACCTTGATCTTGTACTTCCCATACTCCAGAACTGTGAGAAATAAATGTCTGTTGTTTATAAGCCACCCACTCTATGGTAATTCTGTTACAGCAGCCTGAATGGACTAAGATGTATATAATACATGGGAACCTGCCACATGCCAGATACTATGCTAAGAAGAACCATCCCTCTTCATCATATAACCTTTGAACTGTACTCTCTCCCTGTCTTACACATGAGAAACTGAGGCTTGCTCAGGGCCCCACAGTGTTTTATGCATACACATCACAGGCTGTTAAGAACTTCTTCCTGAATATTTTTGAAGCGCCAAACACATAAAACAGATGTCTGTCTGGCACCAAGGCCCACTTTCCATCTATTTTTTCCACACAACCACTCTTTCACTGCTTTTCTCGTAGCATATTTTGCATAGTGGATTAGAATAGAGTCTATGAGAAGAGAGCCACTCTCAGCAGGCAAGGATTTAATTCTGTGTGTGCATCCTCCTGGGGGCAACACTGGTCTGCCACATAGTCCACTGATCATTATGTCACAATAAGTGTTGAGAAGCAAACACGAATAGCTGTAAATTCTGAGTTTGTAGGGGGGAAAAAAGCATAGTACAAATCCAAGGTAATTAATATAAGTGTCTGTGTTTCATGTCTATTTTTGCATTAAAAATAAATAAACCAAGTGAAGCTAATTTAACTATTTCTGTAATCCCAGCATTCAGGATTCATAAAAAGAGGGAACGGGAGGAAATTCTATTTTCTGCTTTCCAAAGTCATCTAAATTTTAAAATGATTTCCAATAGGGAAACACTATAAAGATTGTACTAAAAATGTGTCTAAAAAAGCTTTTCAGTGTATTTTCCTTTCAGTGACTTCACTTAGCACTCCTATTCTCTCTTTTGGAGTCTTTGTGTCATCCTGTAATGTTTTCTTAACTGTAAAAGCTATACTGTCCCCATATATTGATATTTTTTCCTTGTCCATTCTATCACTTTACTCATTATATAGGAATTTCTTCCATGATTGAGAAACTTTTGCTTTGTACCTGAATGTGCCATTTATAATATATTCTCAAAAACATAATCACATTCAAGAATCATTTTCTTTATTGAAATGCTTTGGACAACAATTCTGTGTACATCAATAGAAACTTAAGAAAATTTCAGAAGTCTATGATCCAAATAATAGTAACAGCTGGCCAAGCATTCTGTAACATAGCTCTGTTACACATATTAAACATTTTAGTATCCAGTGTTGTCAAAGATGTGAAGCAAGTAGCACTTCCATGCACTACTAGTGTGAATTTAATTTTGAAGAGGTACAACTGCTTGAAGAACAATCTGACATTACTCATCCACATTGAAAATGTGTACACCCTTTGACCAGGCAGTTCCACTTCCAGAAATCAACTGTATTTCAATATTAGTCTAGATATATAAAGACGCACGTACTCAAATTTCAATTATGGAACATTTAAAAATAGCAAAAGTCCAGTAGCATTATCAAATAAAATATAATCATTGAAAAATATGTAATGGAATAGTATGTAATAAGCGAGGACTATTAAATGAAATGCAAAAATATATGCAATATATTATAAAATTTAAAAAAGCCAATTAGTGGACACATTTTACAGTATAAAGCTGTTTTAAAAATTAGATCTATCAGTATGTGTGTGTGTGTGCATGTATGTATACTTGAGTATGTGTGGAAAAATGTCTGGATAGATAACCAGAAAATCATTAATAGTGATTACTTATGCAGAATGTGATTAGTTGGGGGAGCTGGGGTGGGTGATTTTTGTTGAATGCCTCATAGTATTTAATTTATAACAATAGACATGTATTACTTTTGTAATTAAAAAACTCCAAACCATATAGGGTTAAATTATGTACATTATAAGTCTCACAAATATGAGAACAAGAAAATCTCAGTCCAAAGACATATATTTGTGGCAATGTGACACCTTAAAGCATTATAGAAATCATGTGGGCAAACACACATGGTGTTTAACAGTTGGTACAGAGAGATCATCCAAGCAGGATTCCCCTTTCAGAGCCACCTGCTGAATTTAACTTCCAGGGAGGAAAATTATGGCAATGTTGCAGTGCAGTTCCTCTCTCCTGGTGACGGAGTACAGGGCATTACATCAGCAGAGATGATCTACCTAATTTTGTTTGAGGGTGTGTATTCCAAAGTCTCTGTGTTATGTTTCTAGTTTGTCATGGCGATAGTAGAGAGTTATACTTATCCTCTCTCTTTTCTCTCTCTTTCAGGACCAAAATGATGAATTTTCCAAAAGGGAGTATCAAAACATTATTCGTTCTTTTTTCTTTTTTTTTTTGGATTAGAAAAGTAATCAAGTCACCTCTGAATATTGCATATTTCATGTAGTGTACAAATCACAACATGTAAAAATATTAAGAAATAGCCATCACTTTTATAAACAACTTATTTCTCCTATAAATTATAATGTTGATTTATCTGCATTAGAGAAGTTACTTTATGCCATTATTTTATGTTGGCATATGCACATGTAAATATATTATTTGATGAGAAATAAATTATACTCATGCCTTTTCCACTTTCCATCAATTATCTCACTGGTCCAGGGCCATGAATATAGGGCTATTTATTAGCTCTAATCGATCGATTGACTCTTAGTTACTTAAAGGCTACATCTTGCTAGCTGTTGCTTTTGTCAGGTCATTCTAACTTGACTTTGTGAATGCAACTTTAAAAGAAGGACATTTTTTTCATAAAAAGGCTCAAGTTTTTAAAAAGATACAATTTAACATAATTATAGCAGGCATGTACAAAATGCTTACTTCATGAATCTGAATAGATTACCTGTGATCACATTAATGTAGTTGTAGCCTAGACCTATAGAGCACGGTTGATGTAGAAGATTTAACGTGCTTTTTCACACCAAACCGACCCTGGGCTCTTTTTAAAAATAAAAACAGGAAAAAAATGCCATTGTAATTTCACTCTTCTTTTTCTGCTTCAATCACTTTCTACATCATTAAGATTTTCTAGGTAGGGGTGTTATTGTCTCGCACTGGAAGCCTTTAATGATTTCTTTCTAGAAGAAGATCATACCTGGCAACTGCTGGGAGGTGGGTTATGGCTTCAAGTTTTTGTTCTCCTCACTCTAGGTTTAAAAGGACAACTAATAGGTCAGGCGGGATATTTTGAAATGTACTTTTTTGGAATTGCTTTAAGTACTTCTGACCAAAAGCCATTAACCTTTATGCATCTCTACCAGAAAAGCAGAAAAAGACTCTTCTGAAGTTTGACCACACCGTGCCAGCCCCATGTGGCATGTCTGGTGGATCTGTGATCATGGGAAAGATGCCCTCTGTGGGTATTCACATTGTGCAGTTTAGCAAATGAGAGAAAAAAAAGTGTTTTAAGAGGCAAGCATATGTTTGTTTATTTTTTAACAAATTAAATCGAAGTTTAATTCTAATTCAATTAGCTTATATAATAGAAAGGTTCAAAGCTTTTTTTTGTCACTATCTTCAATTATCTCAGTTTATAAAGTAAATGGCTCTGGTTGAAATTCTGGAAGTAAGCATAATTATTTTGGCAAATGTGAATGTGAGATTTAAACATAAGTGACTATGATAGGCAATTTGCATATTTACTCATATCCTGTGGTAGAAATTAATACATACATTTGACAGACATGAAAATCTGTATCTTGTTACAAAATACCTAGGAAGGTGAAATTATCCTCTTTGTATTTTCTCAATGTCCCTAAATAAAGATATTGGAAAAAACCTCCCATCTGACCTTCTGCTTAGGTCAAGTCCAAGTCACTATTTGGCTAAAAGTTCTGGATTAATTCACAGAAATCATATCATAGATAGAGACATAGTAACCTTTGATGATTAGCTAACAAAGAAAAGATTTAATTGAAACATATGAGGAACAAACATAGATAAAATGTCCAATTACACATAAATTTAGAAGTCTTGCTAATTTTTCTTGATATGGCAAAAGGAATAATAACCTCAATGTTTAAAGGGGGTAATGTTCTAACACAATTTATAGACTGAAAATTTTATGTGGAAACATAATGTAGGCCTCTTAATTATCCATTATGATTTATTTTTAAAGTATTGGTGTGATCCTCAGTCTTCTGAATTGAACCTGCTGCCTGACATAAGCTTTTTAATTAGCTAAGTAGATTTGCAGTCTTTCTTTTATTGGGGGAATTCCAATTTTATGTCAGTTGGAACACTGCCTTTATCCAAAATCATTTGAAATAACTGAATTAGACTCAAAAATATTAATAGGTACTTAATACTGCATGCATTATTAATACTGCCTAATGCTACATGCAATCACTAATACTTTTTTGTGAACAATTAATGAATATTCATAAAACTGAATTAACACCAATAAACATGGATAGAGATCCTGTTAAAGGAATAGTGCCATCTATAAAATAAATGTACTAAGCATTAAAATTAGAATAAACATTTTTGTCACAAACTGGATTGACACAATATTTACTTTTTAAGTCAAAGAACAAACACTTCAGAGCTTTGTAGCCTTGGGATAATCTCTTAATATTTAGTATAAATATGAATAACTGCTGATAAAAAATAGTTCCAATAGAAATAATAAAAGGGATTCCATATTTATTGTTAGTAGTCCCAAATCAACACTGAATTTCAGGTTAAGAAATCAGGAGCAGGAATTTTTTTAAAGAATAGGAACTATGCGCCTGATACACCAAATTATTCTGATTCAGTAAGTTTTGAACCACTTAATTTTCTTTGTATACCCTGACAAATTATTGTTATTAAGCTGACTTATTTAACTGGATAATTAAATATTTTTCATTCCAGTTTAGAATGTCCCCTTTTCAAAAGAAATCAGCATATTCGTATATGTACATCATACTTACTATATTTAAAAAAGTAAAAAAATGTACAGACTACTAACCCAAAGGCAAACCTTACTGTAAATGTATGTTAGCCAGATGAGTATAATATTTGATTTGAAACAATATATAACTTTGTTCTAATGAAGTTCTAATATTTTAAAATAATAGAATGCCACTTACTTTTAAAGAGTTATGCTAAAATGGATGGATTTTTTTGTTGGATATAATGGTTATAAGTTAAATATCACCCTAAAAAATTAAAGATTATGACTCAAAACATAAGTGAAGATTTTCCAGGCAAATATTATGGTTAGTTATTCAAATGTGGCTAGTGTCTCCCAATACATAGGCTACACCTGTTCTTATAAAACCCATTATTACATTTTAACTATCACTTTTTCAGTGTTTCCCAAAGTATATTCTAACAAACACTAATTCTTCAAGATATTTTAAATAAAATCAAATGTGTTCAGGTCAAATGATGTTAGGAATGATGTCATCTAAGTTCTCTTTTGGAGATTCATAAGGCCAAGAAAATGTGAGTGGTGAGAAATCTTCCATAGAAACAAAAACAAAAACAAACAAAAAAAAACTTTCAAAGTCTACCTGTATTATATTTTTTACCACATGATTCTCAATTTGTCTACTATATATAATATCTGTTAGTTAATAGTCCAATATCTGGAGCAACACAAGTCTAAAACAATTTTTGAAAACTCTACTATGAGTTTCTAAGGGTTGTTGAAACTTATTTCTTGTTTCATAAATGGGACTCACTTTTTTTTTTAATCTCTTTGATGCCACCCAGAATATATACTCTGATCACCTTACCTATAATTTATAGACACATCTTTCCTATCTCTCTGCTTCAGTTTTGCATCCCTTGAATTCACCTTATTACCCACGTCCAGGTTCATGTTTGTCAAGTGCTACTTTGCAATGCTCCTTTAATTTCAGAAATTCTCCGATGTGTAGAAACAAGTTCAAGTTTGCAAATCCAGAATTTTAGATGTCTGTAATCCAGTCCCTTCTTAGTGCTTTAATTCACTAGTTATCACTTGAAAGTCTGGCTCCAGTGAATCTACTCCCTAAATGAACCACAAGCATTCTTCAAGCTTCTGCACCTTTGCTCAGTCCTTGCATTTGAAGTTCATTTCCAGCTATTTCACCAGTTCTGTATCTTTTCTTCAAGTTCTCTCTAGTCAAGGAAGCCTCATTAATTGTATTAAATTGAGGTGCTCTTTCCTTCTACTTTATTCCACTAGTACTTATCCACTTTTCCACTACTCTAAACTATTTCTCTTAATTATCAGTGGGCGTATGCTGACTTGGAGGCCAAAAACATAAATTTAATTTTCTTTGGAGGAGGATCGCGTCTAACATAGCACCATATACACAGCAGGCACTTTGGAAATATGTACTGCTGCTTATATTATTCATTTATTTATTCAATCATTCATTCCTTGAGTCATTCGTTCAATATTTATTGTCTTTTTTTTTTTTTTTTTGCTAAATCAAGGAGTCAGCACATTTTATTTAATGGTATAGCAAATTTTTAAACTCTCGTCTTATGTTAATTTTGCTGAAATGTGTGGGTATAGCTGTTGAAGAGTAAGAAGCAGTTAAGTATTTGAAGGGTTGAGAGCATCAGTCATGAGAGAAGCTATAGAGAGAAGATGAAGTGGCAGCATTCAGCCTGTGCCCAGATACTGTGGCTTACAAGTGATCCAATGAGAAACTGAAATTCAATGTAAATCTGACACAAACTATGCTGTAATCTGTCACCACTTAAAATTATTTCAAAGGACTTTACATGTATTACTTAATCCACTTTTATATTATAATCAATAAATTAGAAAGAGTTAGGACATTTGCTTAATCCAATGGTCAATTAGCAGCTACCCATCACTGAAGAATCTAAAATAGAACCCCACCATAATTACACTGTCCTTACTACCATCTCCATTGAACAAGTTTATACAGACGCATATTGTTGAGCATTAAGGCTGTCAAATATAAGGTTATTATTTATTTAGTCTACAGAATCCATATCTCATTGGACAGAAATCTGGTAAGCTAAAGACTTAATGGAAGTTCCCAAGGTGCCCACATATCTGCAGAGATGCTTCGCAACCCACAGTACGTGCCTCTGTGAGTTATAAATTTCAGTGGACTGAGATGACATTTAAAATTAGTTCTTGTTATGCTCTGCTTTGCAGAACAATGCGAATGCTCCTCAAACAATTCAGGCTAAAACAGCCTGCACATGTGTGTATCTTTAAAGGTAGTAATAATATCACGAAATCCAAACTGGGAGTCAGGGACTCTAGTTTACAAACACCAGTTTACTGAAACTGCTTCATACTAATAACTAAGTTCCAAAATGAGTCAAACAGAATGGAATGCTGAACAATTAAGATTCTCTTCCCATAAGCCCATCTCTATCATTTTATTAAAGGCTACTGGGAAAACCCTTACTGAATAACTAATTCTAAATTATATTCGATGAAAACAAATTAATGTAATAATTTTCTTTCTGAAATTAATTTAAATCTCTGTGGATGCTGCAACAAATTTAGTCTTTACTATGCATACAAAAAGTTATGAAAAGCCTTATTGCCCTCACTGCTTTAGGCGAAGATTCATTGTTTCATGGCCACTGGTAATGACTATTATTTCAATTTAGCAAACTTGCTCTAATCAATCATTTTTGCCTATTTGGCTTAAATATCCAAAATTACTCTGTATTTTGTCAGTATCGATAGCTCACTTGCTGAGATGTTATTGGTTACAATATGCATTGTTTCCAAAAGGCTGTATTTTATTTCTACAAATTCTCTCCCATGTATTTTTTTCCCAATTTTATCCTTCCCATTGTATTCAAACACAGAAAATACGATCTTCATGCATACTATAAAGTTCAGATGTTGCCTTTAGTTGATCATTTAAGAGCAAAATGAATTATGTGCATTTATAATGGGACTATTTTATTCGACTACCTACTTCTGCTCTAGAAATATTTTGAATTTCCATTCTCTCTGAGTGTCCACACTAAAATTGTCCTTTTCTTCCAGTTAATCAAAATAATGCAATTAGTGGGATTTAAAAATATATTCAAATTGAAAGCACTTCTTTCAGGGTTTGAAAAAAAACATTTATATTTCTTCTATCAATAACACATTAATATGTAAAATACTAAATAAATTGAGAAAAACTTAATTGAAAAGTCACAAATATTTTTGAAGGCATGAGAAGTAAGAACTATTAGAAATAAATGTATTTGAACATTAAAAAAGTTCAGAGGAAGAGAGGAATGCCTGGTGGTCAGGATGGTGGCCCAAACAGGCATGTGTCCTATAAATATATACCTAAGGTGGGGCCTGAGAGCCAGGGCAGAAAAGAGTGTCCCCCTTTGACTTAATCTCAAGACAATTGACATAACCCCAAATCAAGTCCTTTAAGCTCTCTTGTTCTCTGTTTACAAGTACCTGGAATGTCTTGTTGAGAAGACTGCAGATGAGCCCAATGCCAGATCAACATAAATCCATGAATGACCTTAATCAGGTTCCTGACTGCACTACCATACCTCTTCCAGGTAGGGAGGTCTCCAGGGCTCCCATTAACTAAAGACCCCAAACTGGGAAATTTTTTAAGTTTCTAAAATCATTTGAACCAGGGGATTTGTTGTCACCCAGAAATGGAGACAATCTCCTAGAACGTCCTGTGCAGATAGGTCCTGCAAACATGCCATGTTGAGGACGTATGAGAAGTCTCTATCAGAAAGGCAATCCTCTGGGGCCAGCCCGGTGGTGCACTCGGTTGAGTGCGGTGCTTGGGAGCACGGCGGCGTTCCCGCCGAGGATTCGGATCCCACATAGAGACTGGTCCGCTCACCAGCTGAGCGCGGTGCAGACGCGACACCGAGGGTTGCGATCCCGTTGCCGGTCATGAAAAAAGACAAAACAAAAAAAAAAAAAAAAGAAAGGCAATCCTCTACTGGCTTCTTGCCCATTCTTTTTGCCTTTGACACAGTCAGACCTCAACTGACTATAGGTGCAATAAAATGTGTGCATTTAGCTTTCCATTTTTCCTTTCTGGCTCTGATCATAAAATCTAATACTGTGCACTGGTTTTGTGTAGGCTCACCGTGTCAACAGAAAAAAGAAAAATGTCTGGCTTCTGACTCAACCTCTCAATAAGTAGGAAAAAGTTAATATAGTATTCTAAGTATCTAATTTTCCTAAGATAATAATTAAACATGAAACCCATATGAGCAGAAAATTAAAAACAAAGGTAAAAATTTATGCTAAAATAGAAAAAACAGGGCTGAAGATCAACGATTGTGTGAATTATTGGAAAATGCCATAAATTTATATTTTATAACCAGTAAAATAAAAAAGGATTAAGCAAATCCATTTATTTTTTTAATTAGTGGTATTCAACACTATACAACTAATTTCCATTTACTCAAA
Source organism: Galeopterus variegatus (assembly GCF_000696425.1). NCBI lineage: Eukaryota > Metazoa > Chordata > Mammalia > Dermoptera > Cynocephalidae > Galeopterus > Galeopterus variegatus. The sequence goes on from NW_007727314.1 coordinate 102,210, forward strand.
GGAAAATTTTCTGTATCTAACCTACAAATATAAATAAAATTCAACAAATTTACCTTACTTTGAGTTAAATGGTATCCACAGAGACTATCCCTTTTTGTGTGTGTTTAGAACTTTATTTAAATGTTCAATGACTACCTATAAGAGTTTACAGTTGAGTCTCTATGTTGTGTGCCCTAATTCAGAATTCAGAATAGCTTAAAAATCACATATTGAAATAAAAACTTAAGCTTATATAAGTAGATAGGTAGATACGTAGATAGATAGATAGATAGACAGACAGACAGACAGACAGACAGATAGGCAGGCACACAGGAGTATTATGCACGTGATACGATCTAAATTTTATATAAGGGAAGTCTGTGATTCAGAAAGAGTAGCATATCTTATTCATCTGATTTTGAATGCTTTACTCAGTTTCCTGGATATTGATGAAATTATGAGTCCATTTGATGGACATCCAGAAACTACCAAAGCTTCTCCCACTACAGATTGCTAATGATAACACTGGAAGTGTGAGGGACTTGTGTCTGGGCTCTGGGGGAGCTGAGCACTTGATCTGAGGCATCGACCTCCCCGAGCTCAGCCTCATTTTCCACAGCGTGATGATGCTCCCTTTCTACTGTTTAAAGAGCTGTTCATTAAAGTTAAAATATGTTTAAATTAGTGGGCTGTCATGAAACAAACAATGCTACAAAACAGCCCTTCGTTTTAGTGTATTATAGTTTATTTATATATTTGACATTTTTTCACTAGAACTACAAAGAATTGGACAATGAAATAAATACTGATATGCTGTGATTTTCTTAGTGACATGAGAAATATCTGATACATTTGGAAGAAAAGTAACGAGTTCCCAAAGCTGAAAGATGACTAGTTGTCTAAATACATTTTCTGATCACCATGATAAAAGAATTTAATTTCCACACATGCTTTAGTTCCTCTACCAAAACAACAGATTTATTATTATTATCATCATCACCTTTCAGGTAATTGATGAAATGTTTGTTGCTGGTATGATGACATATTAATAATAACAATTTAGTCAATTGAAACATATATCATACAATTTAATCAGTATGAAATATACAGCATATAATACCTTTTTCTAATATGCTAGATTATCCATGTCTTAGGAAAAATCATTACATGTATTTCACATTTGTGATTTCTAAAAATTTTTGAATGATGTAGTATAACCAAAGGATAGAATTGAAATACTCTAGGTAATATTCCCAAACCCATACATTATGTCAGCTTTTGAGACAGGATCCTGGTAGTATGTTACTGTACTGCTGTCAGTTTGATGGTGACACTGAGAGAGGGCCGTGACCACCCTTTAGCCCCTTAGAGAGGCATGGCCACCAGACAGCAATAATCACCACTTGGATGTGTCAGTTATAATGTTCCAAAGAATTCAAGAGTCTAGAGATGACAAGGGAGTATTTAATGAGAGTAGCACATTCCCTTAGTCAACCTTTATTAACTTATTATTTTAGATATAATGAAATTATAAACTCTTAATATTGAGACTGATTTTCAAATTTTTCATAGTAGTCTTGATCTTTAGCCAGATGAAAAGCTGGATCAAAAAAAAAAAACTGTTGAAGAGCTCAAGTGAGAAATAATCACATTTTAGCTATGGAGAGCTCTGCTCAAGGTACATCGCGCTTACAGTGGTGTGTGGAAGTTGGAATATTGATAAAGATGGGAAACAATATCAGGCCCCCCCTCCTCCAAGGGACACTTACATCCATTAAACTCTCAAGGCGACTGATGAGAAGTAATATTTCTGTTAACAATCAGTTCTGAAGTTATTCTCAACTATGAAATGAAGCAATTTACAACTCTGTATATCTCAGTAATGACTATGTGTTTATTTAACCATAAAATCTATAAAACACACCCACAGAGACAAGCAATTCAGCCTCAATAAAGCTCCAGAAATTGCTGGAGGTAGTCGATGAAGTATGCTGAACTGAATTCCATTCTTATTCAGGTAAACACTGTACCCATTTATCTGTGAACTAATTTTTTCAGACTCCCTTTCAATCATCTCTCAGTGACCATTCCCTTGCCTTAGACCTTTGCTTTAACGACAGTGTTAATTTCAATTCTCAGTACATTGGCTACATTGTGTTAGTTTACTAGGCAATAATGCACAGTCACTTCATCAACCAAAGTTAATATTTTTTGTGTATTAAATTAGATTTGAGAAGAAAAGAAAAAGCTGGTAAAAATGTTAGATTTGTTCCAAGAGTAATTCCAAACCTGGCCTAGATTAAATGTGAATAGAGAATAAATTGACGGTTGAGTGTACTGAGGAGATGCTGAATCATTAATGTTTGCTAGTGAAAACCGTATTTCCAGATTTACAGTTTTATATTACTCCATGGTAAAACCATGGCTTTGAAGGAGTTTCTCTAATTGTAGATTACTGCAGTTTTACTCACTATACACATTTAACTAAACAGACTATTGAGAGCAATGAGAGCATGGTCTCATAGGTTTCATGAATTTATAGGAAATAAATTACCAAAAAAAGATATCATTTAGAATTTGCAGTTTCACGATGCATCATATTTTGATAAAAAAATCTTTAAACCATTGATTTAAAAAGATAATTTCTTATGTGAATTTATCCTTTTGTTACGTGAAATGCTATAAACATGGTTTTTAATGAAGAGTAGCCAAGTCAAAGTTTTTAAGTGTTTCTTAGCAAGTCCCAAGCCACTTTAGACATTGCTCATGTGGAAGACTAAGGTTAGCCAATTAAATGCTATTAGATCTGATATATCACCACTTCTCATTAAGTGTCACCAAAGCTAAAAATAAAACTTCCTTTCCCCTGTTTTCTCTCTAGGTATCACTCTGCTAACGTAGATGTTACAGACTCAGCTCCATAGACAGGAATTTTATCATCTCCCTATCACAGGTTTTCTTTAGGATGGGCCTCCTGTGCAGAGCATTTCAGTTTAAGATTTTCTTTCTTATATATGAAACCGCATAGCTGAATTTGGTCACCCAAGCTGGCTTTTGTTTTGGTTAATTGTCATAAAGGTAATATGTAATGTGGCATTTTCTTTTGTTCCATATAAACTTATTTTCTAGGAGAATAAATCTAAATTATTTTCAAGGAACTCATTAATAAAAATGCTAGGTATATGAGAACATTTGTCTGATTTATTTTTAAAATCAAATGGCCCATTTATAAGCTGAACACTGACAGTTTACATTATTTCAAATTTTTTCCCAAAGTATTGCTACTAATACTATTACTATTAACACAACTACTACTTCTACAGTTTCAACAAATTATAAGAATAGATTACTTAATGGAGAGTTTAATCAATGATAAGCATTTTTCAAAATATGTACACAAAAATATGTACTAGGATATTTAATCTGCACAAGAATTCTACGAGATAAGCACTATCATCTCCATTTTTATAGACGAAGAAATAGAAGCAAAACACTAAGTTACTTGCACATAGCTAGTTATTGGCAGAGCTGGCATTCAAACCGACATTCTCACCTTGCATGAACGCTCTTCATCCCTAAGTTACCATTACATGAAGAACATATTGGACAAGTTGTACAAGTAAATAGAAAATATAATAAATTGTTTAAATATTGAAATTGAAAAAAAATGACTAAAATTATTATGACCTAAACAACATAATTTTAAAGAGTAGTTTATATGTGACAACTGACATCTTATTTCATGAACAAATATAAGGAGTAAGTAGTTGTACACATACAATGAGTAAGTAGCTGGGGCCCAAAAAAGTGAAATTATTTTCTTACTACCAATAAGAAAATATTAGTACAAGGAACAATGTTAGAACTTTCACTCTCAAAGACTGATTTATCTTCACTGAATTATATATCTATTATTAAGATGTTTTAGGATCTTTTATTCATCTCCAGAAAGTTCTGATCATATGTGGTAAGCAGCCTCTAGATGGATCCCAGTGATCCCTGTCTCCTGGTATTCATGCCTTCGTGTAATCTCTCCCTCTTGAGTGCAAACTGGACCTACTCACTTATTCTAATGCATAGAATATGGTAGAAGCAATGAGTCACTTCCAAGATTAGTTTACAAAAAGATTATGGATTCTGATGGCTTCTGTTTTACGCTCACATGTTCTCTCTCTCTCTCGCTCCCCCCCCCCCCCAAGCCCCCGAAGCCAGATGACATCTTGTGAATAACTCTATGGAGAGACTCAAATGGCAAGGAAGGACCTCTAGCCACTAGTGAGTGAGAGAATGAAGGCTACCAATAGGCAGAGTGGTGAGCTTAGGAAAGCATCCTCTCCTACTCAGACCTTGAGATGGCTGCAGCCCTGTCCAACACTGATTACAACCTCATGCAAACCCTGAGCCGGAATCACATAGCTAAGCTGCATCCAGATTCCCTAACCCACAGCAACTAAGTTTTGGAGTCATATTTTTTATGCAGCAATATAGAACTAATACACACACCATGCATAAATTCATAAACCCAGAACAAATACATTTATAGTATAACAACTTCAAGGACAAAATTCTACTATACTTAAGCCAGTGAAATTGTTTTTATCGCATACTATTTAAACTCATGTCAAATAAAACCAAAAATAAACTTAGTTTAAAAATTAGGTCTAATTAAGGATTAGTAGACAAAACTTGTTCTTCAAGGAGATAAGTGGTTAAAGAAGAGATTGCATTTCTACAGCTTGGAACTAACTAATTATTTTCCCTAAATGTAAGCACTACGATATTAAAAAATTGGTCAAGTCCATGTTCCTGCCTTTATGAAAATATAGTCATAGTTTAAGAAATATATTTGTACAATTAAAAATAAACTGCACTATTCTCCTAGAGTGGATGTGATACAACTGTTGTACTACACTGAGTAAGTACATTTAATTGGCAAGTATATTTTGGTAGTGATTCACTGCCCCAACCCCAACAAAATTAATCTGTAATAATTTTCACTGTATATGTCTCTTCATTTTTATAAATTCAGCATCTTTTTTAGCATTTAAAGTTCAAAGCAAAAAAAATAAGGCTGATCTCTGTAAACCAAACAAATTTGGAAATATATTTATTCAATCTTTAATCATTTCTTACAACCCTTGCAGATTCATAAACAGACTACAGATTTCATCCCTAAGGGCTTTCTTCCAAAAATGATGGCAAAGTAATTTTTTAAAAAGCCTAAACCATGGTGGAAGTTTCTGCCAGTATCCTAGTCAAATCAAAATTCAGAGGAAATGCTAAGTATTTACAGAATTTAATTGTGACTTTTTGGGAGCCTTTTAGATAAAAGTTCAATATATGTTTTGTAGCTAAAGCTATGAATAAATCCTATTCCAGTTGATCAAAGAGAATCATTAGATAGAAAAACGTTTTTTTAGAAAACAGTTCATTTTTGTTCTCCTATAAAATTACACTAGTGTAGTATGTATATTTTCTGTATAAATTGTTTCAATGAAAAATCAATGAAAAGATTTTTGATAAATTTACATATTGTAGTGGCCCTGCTTCAGTCTAGGGTCCTTCACCTGCAAGCTGGCTGGCCAGAGCCTGAGTGCAGTCTGCAGGCAGGAAGCTGAGTACAGCAAACTGGCCCAGCACGCACTTCAACATCTCAGACACTAAGAATCTTTCTCATTGAACGTGAGTCTGGTTTTTTAATTTCACCTTACAGACTGATAATTAGTAAATGTTTAAAATGAAAACGGCTATTGTTTCTTAAGATCATCTATTAGATCATCTTATAGAAGGAAGAGATAACAGCAGTATGGAATGACTAACGAGTGCATCTTAGATTAGTTGAAGATAATAACATGATAATATATATATTATTTTTTTATAAGATGACCAGTAAGGGGATCTTAACCCTTGGCTCTCCCAAGTGAGCTAACTGGGATCCCTTTATAGGGATCTGAACCCGTGGCCTTGGTGTTATCAGCACCACACTCTCCCAAGTGAGCCCCGGGCTGGCCCTAAAAAGAATAATTTTTAACACTTCTTAAATTTGCATGTACCATCAGTATGAAGACTATAAAATTATGTAAATAAAACTGCATTTCTATAAACTATGAGCAAATGTATAAATTTGATTAGGGGACACTTACATTGCATGCAAATATGTACACAAGCATATTTAGACATGGAATAAATAAAAAAAAACAAAATGAAAGTTAAACCAAGGTTAAAATTTTTATTACTTCTTGAACCATTTAAAAAATAAGCCTACAGGCATCTTTCAAATTTACATATTTTAAATATCAGAATTCAATATTGTTATAACCAACTAAATTTATAACAATGACTAATTATTTTGGAAGGCAACAACAAAGGAATCCATTTGGTTTGTAGTTTAATGTACAAATCTAATATTTTGTCAAGAAGCGCTGCCTTGCCTTAAGAGCAATATGGATGTTTTAACTATGCTGCCATGATATTAATATTATTCCTTAAACATGTACCTCTTAGGACATGGGAAGCTATATTTTCAGCTTTTTCTAAGTTTTTCTTTACTTTTAGGAGAGAAGTATTATTTATAAATAAATAAAAAGTTGGACAGCATTCACCAATAAAAGGATTTTTTGAAATTATAATTCAGTGATCTACTACTTCTTCAGGAACTTATATTATACCCATGAAAAATTTCTGAGGATCTCTTAGATGTATAATGTATACTTCCTCTCCTAACAGGCTGCTTAATGATTTGCAATCGTATCACAAAATGCCACAATTCTCAGAAGTTGGTAATAACAGAGCAGATGGTCCTAATTATGTAAGTAACATGCAGCAAGCATTCAAAAGGAATTCAGAACATTTCATATGTGCGTGTGTGCGTGCACAGAAAATAGTATGGAAAAATGTATGTACAGATATTCATGTATATAAGTTATATATACAGATAAATGCAGTAAGTACATGCACGCTCACATACACATATATGGTGGACACTTTTCTCTATGACAAATCCTTCAGGTTTGAACTACGTTGAATAGATAAGTATGCTCTGTACTGTAGGAATAGATTGCAAAAATAACTTCTTAACCTTAGTATTCCCCTATTTGAATGGTATTCTGATGTCTTGGAGTGTCACATCAGAAGAGGGTGGAGGGGTTCTTTGCATTCATTCTATAGCTAACCATTTGCCACTTTAGGAGTGGACAAAGCCATGTGTTTAATATACATTTCCATTTCCCAATTAATTATATTAATATATTTTTCAATTTTGTAGAATGACCACACTGTAAAACCTTTGAAATTAACTTTGACCCCAAGATAGCTTTCTTGCAAAAGCTATTTTCAATACTCATCACAATGAATATATTACATTTTGTACTATCTCTGATTTTGAAACTAAAATAACTCAAAAACGTACATCTACATACTCATTTAGCAGTACAAAAATATTTTCTTAAAGATTGATTTTTTTAATTAAAGCAAAGGAATACATAGAATGGTACATTTCATAGAATGGTACATTTCACTGTAATTATGCACTTAACAGTTTGACTTCAGTTTCTCCTACTTAAACCATGTTCCTGCAAGTAGTATCCCATAATGCCCAATACAAAGAGATTATTCAAATTTGTAACAGATGAATCAAGCACTCAAGAAGCTGTATAAAATAATATTCAAATTGTAATTTATACATATTTAAAACAGCTTAAGGTGTCTTAAGGTGTAACATATAAACTACAATAAATGTTAATAAATTATTAATGGTGCATTCTGACAAGAATTAAAGATGGGCTTGATTCAATAGAATTCCTGCAGGGGCAAACATGCACATTTTATTTTATGATTTAAATTCTGTAGAGAGCACAGTTTGATATGCAACACTTCAGAGAATTACAAGCTCTAGAAACAATCAACTTTCATTCTAAATGATGAAAATTAATACAGATGTTATTTTAAATTAAATTTGAAGCATTTTATAGGCAGAAAAAAATGATTATGGAAATTATGAACCTCAAAATACTTGTAATCTACCAAAGATGATGTTTTAAATTGCAATCAACCCTTCATAGTAATTTTCCTCTTTAAAAATATGTGTTAAGAAAGCAATTTTGGTTCAGAAAGTCAGTTTTCAGCTCTTTGTCATTTTTTCCCCCTAAATTAAAGCTTGTAAGATTGATGATTTACAGGTCATAATGTGAGGTTCATGAGATACTAAAACTCTTTTGAGGAGAATTAAAGCAACACAACTGAATAAATGTTAAGGGAGAAATAGTTGCAGAACAGAAAACAAATAGTTAGCAAGGCAGGGAAATTAAAAACATACAGTCATACCAAAAGCACACTGTGACATTTTCACTCATATAGACTCATACAGAACATCAGAATGTGATCATATGCCACGTATGGGAAAGTATTTATTTAGCAAATAGATTGCATAAAATATGCATACAAAAATTTTATCTCATAAATAACCTTAAAATCTTTATAGTAGATAAAATATCTTAAAATACCCTTAGATTTGGCACTGGCTTTATTAAAACTAGTGGGAAAACAAAGCCATATGCATCAGAAAGTGCACCTTTCATGCGATGAGATCAACAAGGCCACATCTTAGAGTCCTATGGCCTCTGTCTTCCAGTACAAGATGATAAAAAATCTCTTATTCCTGTCACTCTCCTAGCAGCTGAAGTTCAATGAGGAGTCTGAAATTTAGCATGGGGAACATTAAACACTGATGTTCAGCCAAATTTTCATTGACCGTCTTTTGCAATAGGTAAAATGTGCATGAGCCAATGGTATTTACAGACAGTATGCAGGCTTCAGAGTAAAAGATGTTATTACTTCTACATCCAATCTTTATTGTTTTACACTTTAAACTTATTGCAAGTTATCTTCAGGTACTAAGACATACAACACATGGAACACTTAATACCTAAGCCAGGCACGCCAGGGCTCCAGGAGCAAATGCTCTAAAATGCAATGTAAATTTGGGATGTTTTAGCAGGTGGGCCATGGTGCTTCATTTAACTTCTCTCAAATGCTTGAAATAGATAAACAACAAAACAGTAATTGCCTTGATTACTTTATTGTGAATGGTACATTGAAATGAAATAGATAAATTTGGAAACTCAACAAAAAACTCGCTGGCCACTTTGTTGTTGGCCATTTTTGGATGTTGCCAGACAATAAAATAGATTTCACTGAAGAGTTGATTTCATTTGAACTATATACATCTATATTTATATAAGTCCATTCAAATTTACTTTTTGAAAAGTTTTTTAGGGAAATCTTCTTCCTTCAGTGTTTTCCATTTTCTGTCTATAGAATGATCAAAATAATCTGGAGGCGTGAAAAAGAATGTATTACACAAGTATTCCTTCATTTTCATACTGTTCTTAATGTTTGCAGAGAGGGCCTGAATGTACAGTAATATGTAGACATATTTAGTAATTAGGGCTTTCTGTGATTGCCAGTGACTCAGTTTACAGTTACAGAATACAACCTGGAAAATTAAAGTAAAATGCTCCTTTAAGTCTATAGGACTTGGACTTCGTGTAGTTGGGTCTATGAATCCTTAGGGTGGGTGTGAGCTGATGTATATTATGCAGACCAGCCACTGCATTGTATACAATTGGGCCCAGCCAACTTATTTTAACTGGCCAATATGTTTCTTAATCTTTATTAAAAGTTTTAAAAACCTATTTAGTCTCTTCAGCCTTTTTGTTTTAATCAGTATTTGTTTCATATAATGATATATCAAGTAAAAATCTTTAAGAAATCTTTCAGGACAGAATCTGACAGAACTCACAAGGGGTTTTCCATAATGATCAGCTTATACTAACATTCTATCTTCAGCTACTTTTGTTTACCTACTAAACTTACGTATTACTTTTTATTTGAAGATGAAAAATATTCTCGTGTAGTACATTTTTAACGTTAGGCTTAAAAGTGATACTTTAATATGTATCTAAAAATTATCTTAATTACGAAGGACTGTCTACTTGAAAATAATAACAGATGAATACTGCATTAGTTGTTAATAACAGAGTTCTTATTCATATATGCTGTAGTGATTTGTGAAATAGGCACATAGGCATAAAACGTTGATGAGTCTTTTGTCTTTAAACTATGTCATCCTGAATTATTGAAATAATCATAAAAGAATAAGTAAAATGCAATATAACTTACCAATAGATCTCTCAGACTTAATAGACCTTGTCAACCCCCTGGGGGCAAAATAAAAAATATATAAGTCTGCTGAAACAGGCTAAACCACAGTAGAAACTGAGAAATTTCTGAATCAAACTAAGTTTCATCTCTCCAAGTGGGAAGACTTATTCTGTGATCATTTGGATAATGCATGGAATAAGGGATCAACTAAAGCTATATAATAACTGAAATAGTTGAAGATTGGAAATTTTTTTAAAAATCTGACATTTTATTCTGTCAGTACTTTTTGTAATTTGCTTTCAAATAAAACCTATATTTTAGGTGTACTGTTAATAGTAAAGATCATTTTGGTAAAGATAATGGGTCATGATAAAGGTAGATAGATGTTGACATCTAGCAACCTAAATAATACTGAATATATTACTTTGTTCTTCATCTCTTTCTTGCAAAGGATGTGCCGGAGACCAGCTCCAGTCGATGGATTCTAGTGTTTGACTTATCCTTTTAATCATGATTCCACTGTCTGTCATAATGAGCACAGGTCTGTGTTTGTTGGCTTCTTTACTGTCTACCAGCCCTTGGAATACTGTGTGATCTATTGAAGGCTTTCAATAAGTCTTTATTGAATGGATGAATGAATGAATGTAAAACATATAGACTAAGCAATGCAAATCACAGCAAATATTTGTTTAAAAATATTGTTAATTTCTAATAATTCCAAGACTGAGAACTGTCACTTCTGTCTTTTTCACAATAGTCATAAAGATTGAAATAATTTTGAACTTTCTATGAAAGACAAATAAATATGATGGAAAAAAAAGTTCTTTGGACTCTGAGTAAAGAATCCTGCTAAAAATTTTATTTTAAACTTTCTCTAGCCTTATGGTCTTGAGCAAATCATTAAACTTGTCTGACCCTTAGTGTATTCAGCCACTAAAAAAAAGAAGAAAAAAAAAACCTACAGCAAATAATTGCTAATATACTTCTACCTCTAAAACTCTAGTAAATTAACTAAAATTATACCTGATATAAATTATTCAGAATACTTTTTCCAAAAATAAAGGTATTAGTTGATGCATTGCTTTACTGGTTCAGCAAGAATTTAAGAAGGCCTGCTCTACCCTGGACCCTGTTTTACATCTCTTCTAAGCCAAAGTAGGCTGAAGTATGAGGCACTGACTCCCTTGCAATCTGCTATACTCAAATTACTACAAGACTTAAGGAACATATCATTCCTCTAGATGATATTGCTGCTGTCACCCTAACCTGAGGGAAGTCACATTGGAGCCCCCTGTACTGTACCATATGTTCTGGTTTCATGGATGAAGAGTGTTATATGCACATCTGTGCCACAGATAAGTCAGTGTTTGCAGCAGCTGACCCTATCAATAAGTCCGTCAAATTAAAATCTACGTCAAATTGCTTATTTAGTTTCATACAATCAATCTGATTTTAAAAATTGGCCGGAACTCCAAAAGCATTAAAGCACCGCTACAAAATGGCAAATGTTTAGAAGGCTTTTAAGTTGAAAGGTGATGTTGTTTCACTAGAATGAGAAATGTCTGATAGCAATTAATACTGTGGTAGTAAACAATAAGTCCTAGAGACTCCATTCTGTGTGATGTGGGGTTAGAGGCCTTTTTTCTTTGGTCAAATTAAACTCTAAGGTCTCCTGCAGATGGGCAATCCTATAATTCTAATACTTCAGATTCCATTTAAGTGAGTAGACCAGGAAAGCCAATGAACTAGGGAGAATCAGGAACCTAAAATGAACCTTGGCCTTAAGATGGAAAATAAAATAATCTTACACAGATTTGCTCTGCACTTATTCCCCCGTAGACTTGATATATAAAATGAACTTACAAATTCTTGAAAAATGATTATGAAATAATGAAGTTGCATCACTCAGTAAGTTCCCTCCACTTTACCACATGTGTCATTGCCTTTAACCACAGACCAGACTTTACTGGAGTCTGTGGTTTGCTCATAGGTGAGGGCTGCCATACACCTGACATGAAATTCTTCTCCAGCACAGAAGCATTCTATTTTATATTAATAATGAAGTAACCCTGCCTAATATTAATAAAGCGATAAATGGATGCTTGAAGAATTAGAGGCACTGGGACTGCTCCCTAGGACACACAGAAGCCAAGGCCTTTAGATGTACAGCTTTTCATTTTCCGTGTATCTATTCGCTGTTTCAAAACACCTCAGTCTCCACAGTAGCACTTTAAAACACATTTATAATGAAATCCTGAGAAGCTAATTTATCAAATTGTAGTGTAAATTAGGTTTCTTAACAGTTTTACTGTGAGAGAAGTCCAAAAAACCCAAACGAATGGTTCTTTAAAAAAACACAGAATTGGGTAATATAAAATCAACTTTCCTGCCAAAGGAATCTCAAAGCTCTTTAAAAACAGTGACTCGAGTGTGGGCAGGCATTAGCCAAGCAAATGAGAAGGGACATTGTCTGATGAGCCAAGGCTTTACTGTTGAGAAATGGCAGCCCTCTCTGGTCTGGGCTACCGAGTATAAATAAAATCCAAGGATTTCTGAAAGGGTTTGGTTTCTTTCTTATGTTTCATTATTTATTTAACAAATGTTCAAACGTAGACTGCACATCCCTTGGCCACAATTTTCCATAGATTAGCTTTTAATTTTCAGCCAGTGGTCTTACCTACTGCTGGTCTTGATATTGAAACTAAACAGTGATTCTGATTGGAATGAAATGTTATGGCAATATTTCATACTGGGATCACTTTCTGCAGATGTTTTCATTTTATTTTCTGTTTACTCAACCTTGCAGGGAAGCCAATATTAGTAACATACATGATATAATTCAAGGGTTTTTTTTTTTTTGACTGTAGGATCCATTTAAAAGGGTATCAAATTACATTGAAGGTTATGTTTATATAGAAAAATCACATAGCCAGTTTATGCAAAATGAAGGGAAATCATTAGTTTATATACTTTATGAGGTTTTTGTATAACTGTCCTTTTTTTTCATAAAAATAGCAATATGACTATTTATATAAATGATTGCAAGGGAATTTAATGTTAATGACTAAATCTAGACTTATTTTAAACTCTGAGAGAACTAAAATTCTTCTGTTTGGTCAGTAACTTATTTAATATGATATGTGTTACTGGCAGACTTAATAACATGTACTGTTGTCTGACATAATATTTTTTCACATTTTAATATTTCCTCAAAGTCAAAAATACAAAATCTATAGAAAATATTTGATCCTTTACCAGAAAAGTACTATGTCCAAAATACAGTATCCCACAGTATACAACAGTACTGTGCTAAAAAGTAGAAGGAAAAAAAAAATCAGTGGTTTAATAAGCACATAGAGTTTAACTTACCTTATGTATTTTTGTTCCTATGGCAAAGGTGCTTTTTATGATTTTATGAAAATGAAATCTGAATAGTTTTATGCAACTAAGAATCATTAAAATCAGTTTTTCATTTGCCATTTGCACAAAATATTTATCTAAACTAATAAATTCTAATAAAGAGAAACCATGTGAATGAGTGAGTGTACATGCATGTGAGTACACACAAACCCTTCTAGAAACACAGGAAGGAAAATTGTGTTTAAAAGTGATACTGATAATATATTCCTTCTAAATATCAGTGCTCCCAGGGGAAAAAAAAAAAATAAATCATACATGTTATTCTGAGCTGCATTTCAGTATAGGTTCATATCCAATATAATTTCTGTGATAATCTTGAAAAAAGATATTTTGTTTTATTCAGAAAATACAGAAGTTAAATATTTCTTCTCTGTTTATTGCCCACAAAGGATAAGCAACATGGAGTAAGGACAATTACAGGGGAAATACTCTCCTAATTTATTTGAAAAGAGAATGTTTGGACACTGCTTTTAAATCTATTAAAATTTGAGAAAACCAAGAACAAAATATATTTTTCTGTGATTAGCTACGAGTATTAGCCTTTACCTAAATATTTCTTTTTTCTCAAGAAGATGATAACATACAATTCATATTTACTTTTAAAGGATTGCTCATTATTAAACCCCCTATTTAAGCTGGTATACAACAGTGTATTTTCACAAACATGTTAAAAAAATATAAAAGCAAAACTTTTTTAGAATTCTCTGACTTAGAAACACGACTAGTGAGTTGTTTTTTTTTTTTTTAAGTGTCTCCTTAACACAATGGTTTTCTTTCACTTTTCTTTTCTTTTTTTAACAGACAGCATTAAGTGAATTTTTTTCTGGAGCTCAAACACCATTCTCCTTCTAAGTAGATAAATACCTAAAAACTATTTGAAACACAAGTAAGTAAAACATGTGCCTTCTAAATTCTTCTTTCAAGATTAACTGCTTATTTATGAGTTTCAAAATACCTTTGTAATATTTCAAACCTCATTTAACCCATTTTCTATTTAACAACATCCCTCGTTGTTTTCAAAGTACATTACAGCATTGTGATTCAGTTTACGATTTCTAATAGTGTTACTTTTACATATTTTCAACAAAAGCACTTAGAGACATATAGGAAGCTAAACAACTCATCAATTGTCTATGCCCATAATGATACAGTGATTATTCCAACTCTTTTTTTCCTAGTTGATATCCTCCCAATGCTCAAGTTCAGCTATGTACAAAAAAAAAAAAAAAATGCACGTTATGTCTTTCTCCATTAGCAAACACTGCACAAAAAGGGTTACAGTTTATCTCTGTGAAGATTTCTCTTAGGAGCTTTTAAAAAAGTGTGAGCATAGGCAGAAATGCATATAGCTATGATGTCTGCGTTCATATCTGTAGTAAGATTCTTTTTAATGTACCTATTAGTGGGAGCTAAACAGTTTGAATGTTGAAAGGAAGGGGCATGCAATTGATGTATAGTTCAACAGTCAATGGAATGCCGAGCTCATTAAATAGAGTACATTTTATATAGCATCTTGAATTGCAGATAGTTCTGAAACCTTGGTGCTTACATATTTCCAACATAACTATGCTAGTTAAAAATAAAGAATTAAGCCTAATGTGCAACATCTTTACTCTCTTTCACATAACTCATTAAAAAGTAGGCAAACTAAAACTTCAAATTCAGCCTCAGCATGATATGATGATTCTGTTTAAGGGAGAAATTCGACTGATTTACAGTAGTTACAAATTGTGGTCGTTTTTAATAAGTGCAAATGATCTCCTACCAGATGCGATACTACAGCAGATTCTGTGGTGCCAACATTTCTACCCCAACACAGAGGAAAGGAAGGACTTGTTCAAAGCTGGCCCTAGGGGGAGCAAATTGGGTTCTTGCCTAGGGCACACACATTTTGGAGAAGGGCTGGAATTCACGCACTTACTACAGGTATTGCTGTCCGTTTCATCTAATCACCTGCGGCTGTCTTTGCCAAGCTTCCAGGAGCCCACAAGACTTCATTCTTAGAAGCTGCATCAAGACATCCTGACACAAGCTGGATATAGGCGCCTGAGGGCAGCCTTAAAGCAGAGTGAAGGTTATTGTGGCTAAATGAATGAAACTAGACAGAAAAACTGTCGGCAGCTTAGAAAGAGCAAGCAAGGTGATTCTAGGTGGTTTCAGGTGTAAAATTTTTAGGGGAAGTGGTCACACAAGCTTTGAACTAGATGTGTATCAAATCAAAGCTTTGTCTCCTACAATTGCTATATTTATTATTGCACTTAACAGCACAGCAATGTTCCTGTGTCAGTTTGTCTGTTTCTTAGCTATTCATGGTCCTGGGATTATGCATCAATGTAATTTCGGTACAGAGCCCGTCCAATCCAGAACGGTGACATTATAACCCTGTTATCTGATTTCAGTCTTGAAAGAGGAGGAGTGGGGAGTAAACAGATATCATTTCTCAGCATTGATTCTAATGAAAACACACACTGGATTGGGAATTACTAGGTAAATTAATGTCATTTTTAGTATTCCAAAAAAGTAAAAATAAAAATACAAGAAATAAAACAGAGAAAAACTTACTATTAAACAACTAGAAGAGAGGAGATCAAATGTTCAGAACACAAAGAAATGATTAAGTTTTGCAATGATGAATATGCTAATTACCTTGATTAGATCATTACACATTATATACGCTAATTGAAATATACTTCTGTACCCGGTAAATATGTACAATTTGTTTCAATAAAAATTAATAATAATTTTTTATAAGTCACTACAGGAAAATAACTAATATTCACATAAAGAAAGTGCAAAGAAAACTTTCTGATAATTCAATGGCTTACTTCTGAAATTCAGTCAGATAGTACTAATTTAATAGGTTCAAAGTAAAACACACACACACACAGAGGATACAGCACCTGATTCCCTATCTCATAGCTCAGGGACCAGCCTTTGTAAACTTTGGAGGGGAACTTTGTAAAGCTGTCTTGAAAGGAATTTTGAAACTGTCTATTCACATATCTAATAAATGCACAGAATTCTCCCTCTAAAATGGGTGTAGAAGTGTATTGGAGCCGACAGCTGTGCAGGCTGCCAGCTTGAGGAAAGCAGTTCTCTCCTGGAGCTGAGCACACATTTTTGTTGCTTTGGGAAGAAAATGAGAGAGCAATAAAAGAGGGATTATTGTACCTGATCTATAAGGAATGGGATCTTTGGGGGGCTCGATGGAAAGTTAAACTTACTATGCTGTTATTTTCTCTATTCTTTTGTTTCTGTTTCCTAGGTAAATTAGGAATATGGAATCAACTTCTCTTATTTCTCTTCCCTCTACTGCCTCTACCACCTAATTCCTCCTTTAATAATTACTATGGTTAAATGGATAGAAAAGGTACCGCAGCTATAAAGCAGATCAGATTGAACAATCATTTTTAGAGGCTATCATTTTTTTTCCAGACATGGGAAAGTGATTAGTAAGGTATTGAAAATATAAATAATTAGCATCATAGTTTCTTGAAATGGAGACTCATATATCTAACATCATTCAAAAAAATTCCAGGAAAAAAATTACTGTTCACTTTTTCAATCAAGCAGAATAATCTGTGTGCTAGACTATCACTTTTTGGTGAAAATTACTTTTGTTCTTGAAAAATTATAGATCCTAACAATCATAGAGAAAAATAGTAAGGACTAATGTTAGCCACAGGCCAGGCACCATATTAGTTATTTTCCGCACGTTACCTTATTGAATTATCATAAAAACCCTCTGAGGTAGGTAATATTTATTGTCTGCATTTTACAGATGAAAATACTTGATCTCAGTGAGGTGAGGTAACTTGTAGGTGGCCATGAAAAAATGTACATGATGCCAATTTCTGTGGCATTTCAAATGTCTGAGCACTATCATCAGATTATACATCAGGTTAAAATAACACAAGAGCACAAAAAAAAAAAAGACTCACTGAGATTCAAATAATCTTAAACATGGCAGAGAGGCAGAGAGAAGGTAGGTATCTCCTTTCTGAAAATATAAGCAGAAATTAGATTAGGAATGCCATAAACCCAATATGTTTTTTAAGCAACATTGGCTACAACTTGCGAGTGCCATCCAAAAAAAAATTTCTTAATTAAAATAAAAATTATATTTGTTAGGATATTAAATAAAATATCAAAGAAAATTCAAATATTTTGTTATAGATTTATAAGTGTGGATGGGTAGAAAACATGTTTACATATATGACAAAGCTCAGGAAGCAAACGTTAACTAATTATATTGTCAAGCACTGCAAATACCAACAATACCTTATAAATGGGTAAATAGTAGATGCAATCAACATCTGAGGGAGAAATAGTACATGCAATCAACATCTGATAATGACCAAAAGAGAAAGAGAAGGAAGAGGAAGGGGAGGAGAAAGAGAGAGAAGATATGACAATCACGTGTATGCACACACTCGTGCCCATGTGACTTGGGTGCTTTTAGCGAAAAGGAAAAACTAAACCCTCAATAAAGGCAAAGAGGTTCTGCCATAATTAACGAATAATAATAAAAAATAATCTGTGGAAAGGCAGCTGCGTAATATAAACTAATGGAATAAAGTATTCTTTAATGGCTGTCTGAAAGTATTTGTGAGGCATTAGACATAGCATAAATGAGAATATAACTTTTGTTTTATTAGAACAGTGAGGAAGTACAAGCAGCCTTTTAATTACGCACATTCACCACACAGTTCTATTTTTTCTGCTTCATTTTAATGAAATAGCAGCCACACTAACAACAGTGAAATTGATTTGAAAGATTATGAAGGTTAGGCATATACTTATGTGACCCCTACTAAACTGAAATGACTCCAAAAATGTAAGTGGCAAATACAAGTAAATATAGAAGTGGAGTTTTTAGAAGCTCAGTTGATGTCTATATGCACAAAATAAATTAACCGTGGTTCACTGTATTGATTACTTAGAGCTGTCTTAATATACTTACCAGTGGTCTTAATGTCCATTAACTAAAGTGATTACTACCAATCAGGGGTTGGCAAAAATAAGATGATTATATATGGATGCGTCTGGGCATCCATTTGTGTGATTATCAAAAGGGCTCATAACTTAATGCTGTTCGTCAGGCTGTGTTAAGTCCACAGGAGCTGTGTTTGTTCTCTAACATCTAAGAGATGCCAGCCAAGTATTTTCACTTTGGTGCCAATCATAAAAACAGATAACTAATAAACTGATTTTCCCAGCATGTTAAAAACAATGACCACAAAAGGAATCCTCAGATCTCTGTTTCTCACCACTTGATTATGCTTTATCATGAAAATGATATGATTGGCTTTATTCAAATTCAATATTCACTAATTGTTTTCTGCAACTATTAAAATACGATAAAAAGTTTGGTGCAGATGTACATATTATATTACAACTTTAAAATAAAATATTATTTGCATCATCATTTGTCACAAAGTGAAAACATGCATATTTACAATTAATTTTTGAAAATCTGTTTTTCTTTTATAAAGATGCTATGACCCATAAATTTAATCTTTAAAGGTGTTTCACCTGGCACACTGTTATGGTCTGAATGTTTTCACCCACATACCCCAAATTTCATGTGTTGAAATCCTAATCCTGAAGGTGATGGTACTAAGAGGTGGGGTTTTGGGAGGTGATTCGGTCATTAGGGCAGAACCCCCAAGAAGGGAATTAGAGCTTTTATAAAAGAGGCCTGATTAGCTCAGTTGCCCCTTTCACCCTTGGAGGACACAGCGGGAAGGCACCATCTGTAAACCAGAAAGCAGGCCCTTACCAGACACTGTATCTGCCAGCACCTTAATCTCAGACTTCCCAGCTCCAGAACTATGAAAAACACATTTCTGTCATTTATAAACTATCTGGCTTATGATATTTTGTTATGGAAGCTCAGATGGAGTAAGACATACACCATCATCTTTCTTGTTTCATACATCATGCAAAAATCAAATAATTTAAAGAAAAGCCCAGTGGGACATGTTTGTTTAACATCTCAAAGTCAGTGCTTCATAGAGCAAAGAATGGGCTTTAGACTAATCGAACTTGGGTTCAAAACTTGATTCCACAGTTTGGAGATCTTGAGCAAGTAATATAACCTTTCTGAACTTCAGTTTAATAAGGCATAAATAGGAAAAATACTATTTCCTTTCCCGAATATAAGTTAAAAGAGATAATATTTGCATCACATTCATTCAGCATTCAATAAATACTGATTGAACATCTAGTCTGTGCCAAGATATTATTTTTAGTACTGGAGGACACAGTTTTCAACATGGCAAAACCCAGCAGCATGGAGCTTCCATTCTAATGGGGAGGGTTGAAGGGGACTGTGTATATATATATATACAAAAAGTTCATGGGAAGATTCGTATAATCTTTCAATTTCATTTTTCCATGAACTCTTTGAAGTACCCTCATACACGTATGTACTAATAGTATAATAACGTTAGAGAGGAATTAATGGTCAGTGACAGGTGATTGGGTGGGTGTTATATAATTTGTTTAAATTATCTACAAATATTAGTATTTGTATTATATATTAATATATTTGAAGAAATATTCTTTCACCCCTTCTTTTAAATTTCTTTTTCCAAAGGCACGTAATAGAGATTAAACACACACATACCTGCACACATCCACAAGAAGCTGGATTCTGGTTGTGACTACTTCAGTGGGTTGTTCTGTATTATAAGAGCATTTGTCTTACACTGACTTTTGTTCTTCTATCAATACATTGCCATTTTGTTTATCATTGCTCAAGCATATTGAGGTGAAAAGCACATTGTGGCTCTGTATCCTCTTTTCCATTTTTACTGTACTTTGTCTCTCAATACTTTGGAGTGTATATATATGCAGGTGTATATTTTATGATTTACATGAATTAATTAAATTTTGCACAATAAAACAGAAGCACATGGAAAAAACAGGAGAATTAACTTTTACTTCTTAAGCAATGTTTCCTAATCAACTAATGTTATCTACTTTCTCTCAGATAGTGATCCTTATCTTTTATAAAGATACACTTAGTTTTTCATTCCCCCCCCAAAAAAAAAACATCATATGGTTTTTAAGGATTTGGTTTGTCAAATAAATTTTATTATTTAAATAATCATTTGTCATTGCTCTTTTAAAATGTATGTATATATGTTGATCACATATATACATCTAATCATCTGTTTGCCGATGTTATAAATCAGCATCGATTTGACATAATTATGAAAATAAGCCAAACAAAATATTCATTTAAAATTTTACTGTTGTGAAGATTAAATTTTATATGTATCATTTAAAACAGAGCTAGGCACATAATAAATGCTCAATAACTCTTAAATAATTGCCATCTTTTCTCGCCTATCTGATCTCTTGCAATGGCGTTTCAACTTCATTTTCGCTCTTACAGCTGTCACCAGGTAACCTCTCATCTAAATGTGGACATATCACTCCTTTTACTATTTCGTCATTGCCTTATTGTGGAACCCAAAACCCTTAGCTTCAGAGCCACTTCCAGGTGAACCTATTCCTGCTCTTCTCTGGGTATTCCCAGCACCCACTTCTTGCCTCCCTATAGTACTGATATTACTGTATTACAAATGATCTATTTTCATTTTATCTTCCTCATTGCATTAGGAGCCACTTATACGAAGGAACAAATCTCATTCACCTCAGACCCTCAGTAGGTGTTCAGAAAATATTCAATAAATGGACAGTTGATGGTGGTTGGACAAGTAAAATATGCACCAACTGCCAATTGCAAAGCAGACATAAACCTTTTTTTAAAAAATCTGTTTTTAATAATCTGTTTGGTTGAAAGTTCTTTTTGCATAAACCTGTTTGTTCAAACAACATATTTTCTTGAACTACTTTGGTGGTTTGTGATGGTTTTGCTCTAAGATACTATCTTTCAAATCAATATGCAGCAGCCATTTTTTAAGAAAATTGATCCTGCTTCCTCCTCCTCTGCATATTTCCCTAATAGATACATGGCCTTAAAAAGTACATATGGCTTATTTCCAAAGTGTTGCTTTTATTTACTACATTCTCATTTCTTTTTCACTTCTTCTCAAATGAAGGGCAAAATATTCACACTGGCACTCAAGAGCTCCCCCATCAGGGTGCCCTCCTATCTTGTGATTGTGATCAGCTATGACCCTCAACTCCACAACAGTGATTATCCATCCCAAACATACCTTGCTTATTCCTTTCTCCTATGTTAAGCTTTCCTCACAGAATGGTATTGCAGATGGGAAGATGTGCAAGCCATATCTTAAATAATGATCAGCTGCCCATCCATGGGCAGTGTAGTCAACAGACAGCCTCCAGGTCTCAGCAACTTCAGAGTCAGCATCAGCTGCAGAAGACTACCTGGCCCAAGGTCAAGTCCTTCCCACTTCTGGTGGCCAGTTGAGGAAGGGTCTAAAAATCCATTTTGGTCTGATGCAGGATGCTCTGATGAGGATTCCTGGTTCCAAACACTCTGCTGTGTTGGCTGAGCCTTTGTCAGGCCCATGTTGCAGTTTAAATTCACCCTCTGCCCAATCCTATTGAGGAAGGGTCTAAAAATCCATTTTGGTCTGATGCAGGATGCTCTGATGAGGATTCCTGGTTCCAGACACTCTGTTGTGTTGGCTGAGCCTTTGTCAGGCCCATGTTGCAGTTTAAATTCACCCTCTGCCCAATCCTGCTTGCCCTCTCCTTCTTTCATAAGTATACATTCCTAATAAACATCTTGAACCCCAAATTCCATCTCGGCATCTGCTTCCGAAGAACCCACCTGCCAACAAATAGTCTTTCTTATATGCTCTCCTGTCTACATCATCCATCATTTCATGGCCAGCTCACATTTTCCAGGTCTCTCTTAATCAAGATGGTGCGAGTCAAACATATCCTACTCTACTTTTACAAACACTGCTTTAACCATTTATTTTGAGAAACATCTCCTTTTATTCTTATATAATTTGTGTGTGTGTGTATTATCCTTATTAATTGAAACTGGTCAATTAACTTATTCAAGTAGGGGGTCATCTCATTCTTTTTCTTTCTATCCATGACAGACAGTACAACACTTCTAGGGAAGATACATCTAATATTTACTGAATGGAAAGTAATACATTTTTGATAATGCATACATTGATGATTTCTCTTTTTTTCACTTTTCTGTCAATCATATTTAAGATAATTTGGTTAATCTTATTTTGAGCAAGAAAACAGAGCAATTTCCTGTGCATATTTTTTAATATATATAATTTCAGCGATGCACTTTCTATAAGTTCTATAAAGGAAAACATTTAGAGTTTAGAGCCATTCTTATGATCTTGGTTCAATATTTGCATATAAATTGAGGTATAATTTTTAAAATCCCACAGCCAGCGGTAAAATGAAATGCCAATTAATGTGAAGTCAGCACTGGATAGTTTACTAAAATGAGGTCTAAACAGAGCACTAGCAACCACATCAATATCTCCAAATTATATTTAACAGAATCAATTCTGTTTGGTTGTGATGGATCAAGTCAAACTTGGAGCTGTACTCAAAATATGTTTTAAGTTACTAGACAAAGATATTTCAGGTGGCTATTATCATAAGTAATAAAGGTACACTTAACTCACAAGTAATAAATCACCCTCTCAAGGAGATGGGATGGCCCACTAATTGTTTCTAACAGAAACAAGCAGCTTTCTTTCTTTGCTTTTTTTCTATGAAAACCTAGAAAAATTACAGGAAATCTTTATTTAGATGTTTGATTCTCCCTCAATTCCTTCAAAGCTCTTATTTAAATCTAGGAATTAAGCTGGTAGGGTATGCACTTGAATCTTAAAAAAAAGTTTGCAAGAATCCTGGCTGTTACATATATACATGATATTAAATTAAAAACCTCCTAAAAATAACATAAATATGTGTACTCAGAAGTGAAAACCTACTTCAACTTCCTGCATGTCTCTTCGTTGATTAAAACAGAACAGTGCTCCAGCTGTGAGAAGTTTCTTTTATTCTTTTCAAAGTTGAAACACACACACACACACACACACACACACACACTTTGTCCTTGAAACTCTTATTAATTCTGCCTCTGATTGCATGTTGTTGAGAAAATATGAAGTTTTTGGTATTTTTTTAAATGTTGCTATTATTCTTTATTGTTTGTCCTTGAAACTCTTATTAATTCTGCCTCTGATTGAATGTTGTTGAGAAAATATGAAGTTTTTGGTATTTTTTTAAATGTTGCTATTATTCTTTATTGTATCAAGTCAAACTTGGAGCTGTACTCAAAATATGTTTTAAGTTACTAGACAAAGATATTTCAGGTGGCTATTATCATAAATAATAAAGGTACACTTAACTCACAAGTAATAAATCACCCTCTCAAGGAGATGGGATGGCCCACTAATTGTGCTATTTAGAATGGTGTGATATGTATCAAACCTCTCTTTTAAGATTAGTAAAGTAATATATAATTTTAGTCCTTTTGATACAACTTTTTTGCATGGTAAAAATGATTTTTGTCTGAACTATAGAGTTTTCAGACAACCTATGTGCTCATTTCTTTCTATATAATACTTTTACTAATAGGCAAGATAAGCTTAAAAATGTGCTTAATGGGATAACTGATTAGCTGTCAGTCTTTTTATGAGAGAACTGCATTTGTATTGATAATCACAAAAAATAGAAGCTTAGACTGAAATCTGAAAACCATGATGAAAGCCCACCTCAGACGATCTTTTGAGCATACAGAAGAAAAGTTTCTTTCTTCTCCCTTGACACTTTGTCTTTGGGAAAGGAGCAGGGGTCTGGAAACAGGCTAAAAGAATAAATAAATATATTTGATATATTATTCTATGTAAGAGACCCTCAAAAGATAGATACTTTTTGTTATCTTCACAAACAGTATACCATGTTTTCTAAAATACTTTACCAGAATGTTGTAGTCCAAGGGAAGAGGAATTTCCCCTGAGATAAGAGCAAACACACTCTTTGAAAGTAATCCCAGGTATGAGGATTAGAAAGATAACTTGAAGCTTCATTTCTTTTATCTTATCACATCTTTGCTCCGTCACAGGAGGATAAGTGATAAGTTCTGTTTAAAAGAACACCATACTGGAGCTGCACACATTGAAGCAAAATTCCTTCACAACTTCTTATGGACAATATAGAAAGAGAGACTGCCCCTGACTAACTCTTGGAAAGTTTATATAATATACAAGACTGAAATGTCCCATTTTTAGACCATGTGCTTAAACCTGGTAAGAGCAGGCCACTGCAAATTCAAAGTGGGCACCTCCAGTTCTGTAACAATGGTGCATTTGGGGGCAAATTGTACAAAAAAGGTACTACGATTCAACAACAGCAAGGTTTATTTATTTTTTTTTTATTATATAAGATTTTTGGCATTAGGGTACAAGAGAGTGGCAAAAAGACACATCTCATCTTTCATGCTCAACATTCTCTTCTTTAGGAAGAGCAGCAGTTGGGTGCCACAGAATGAGTTCTGAGATTTACATCAGAAGATGGCTCTGAACCAGAGCTCCAAGGCCAGCTGGGGACCTGCAGGAGATTCTGAGCCTCGCACTTTCATTTGTGAAGAGGGATGCTAACTCAAAAGTTGGTTTTGTTTGGGATTTTGATGCTCAAATAAAGCAATACACATAAAGTAATGTATTGATATTGTTTAAAAACAAAGTTAATGTATGGAGATGCTCTGGAGTGGTTCATGAATGACAGTATGAATATTTTCTAGGAATTAAGACAGTAGACTTGAATGTTAACTAAAAGAGGATTTAATTGAGAAGAATAGGGATCATGGCCAACATAAGTTGACATAAGTTAACTGCATTTAAAGGAGTCTTAAATGTTCTTTTGTCAAATTTAAACATGAAAAATGTAGTACAATACAATGTTATTAATTTAGACAACACAATTTTAGTATTTGTGATCATTTTGTAAGATCTCAGTTGAAATAAATGTGTTTACTATCTATGAGGAAAAGCCTTACAAAACTGAACAGATTATAAGAATTGTATAAAAGGAAGAGAAAATTCAGATATCAAGTACTAAAGAAACTTGATGTAGTCCTCTTAATTAGAGATAGGAAATGAGGTACATTTGTCTTTAGACACTTTTTGAAGCATTTAATTACTAATTCACCAAAAGAAACAATTCTACAATGATTTTACTTATAAGGTAAGTTCCATGGCATGAACTCAAGGACATTATTACAGCAGGGTTCAAAACAAATCAGTCAGGGCCGGCCTGGTGGCGCACTGCACTAGTGCGCCGCTTGGGAAGCGCGGCGGCGCTCCCGTCGAGGGTTCGGATCCCACATACAGACCGGTTCCCGCTCACTGGCTGAGCGAGGCGCGGGGGCAACACCAAGGGTTGCGATCCCGTTGCCGGTACCCGGTCCGGTACGGGGGCGACACTGAGGGTTGCGAACCGTTGCCAGACACGGAAAAAGACAAAAAACAACAACAACAAAAAAAACAACAAATCAGTCACATCCATTTGCCTTAATAATCTATTAGGGGCATTCACTAGCATGAACAAGCAGCATTTCTTTTAAACTCGTCTACAATTCAGATTTTATCAATGTGGATTGACCCTGTGCTCAATTAAGTTGAAGTAGTACAGTTTTTATGTTTCTTGAATATAATGTGCCTGAAAGCAAATACTACTTTATGATATGTTAATAACACAAGGAATTGTGCTAGCAATATCTAGTGGAGCCTGAAGGCACCCAAGGCTCTAGCTATTTGCACAGTAGCAGAACGGATCTAAGAACGATTCCAGCCATAACTCTTAGTCAAACACATTAGCACAGTCCCTTTACATAGTGGAATGCTCAGTAGAGACTAAGAAATATTCCTTAAAGTTACAATTAAAATATTTCTCCAAAATATCCTTCTGTGTACAGATGCCAAGTCTAAACTGTAAATTAAAAATCAGAACATGTGGCTCTAATTTGTTACAATCTGAAAATATTCTAATTTGTAATGAAACTAAAGTTCTGCTTTCCACCCAAATCCTGAGAACCAGTTCTAAAGAACTAGGAGTTCATTTTTTTTCCCTGAAATTATTGACCATACATTTTAAAATGCCAAAATATTCTCAAAAAAGTCTGAGGTGGTCTCAATATTTTATTTAGTTTAGAGCTCTGATAGACAACACAAGTGTCAAAAAGTACCATGTGGCCAGTTAGATCGCCTGGGATCAATGAGATTACTCTTAATGGTGCAAAGTACAAATAAATGCCTTAGAAATAAAAAGAAAATTATTCCTCTCAATTGTAGCTTATAAATACACTAGGGCTGTTTTATTTTGCTTACTAGTTTCTTTTTCCTTTCATAATTTCACACATTCAGAATGTAAGAGCATTTTCTAGTATCTGTGTGATTCTTTCATTAAGATGAAGTTTTTTTTGTTGTTGTTACGAAACTTGCATGGTGTTATGCACAATTAAGCACTTGATAAATGTGATTCTTAGATGATAAGGTTATTATGGCATCACAAATTTAAATCAATTTTTGCCCTAAATTATAGCATGTTATAAATATCCCACTTAGCCTCTGGTAATATTCTGCAACCACGCTTATAGATTCTATAATATAAAGATTTCTATAAGTTTTGATCAATGTATGGAATTAAAGTAACTTAACTACTGCTGTTATGTTTTAATTTAAATGTCATCATAGATCTAGCCATTTGGTTCAGTTCTGACTGAGAGCTCAAAATGGAAAAGCTTTTTGAAAATAATATTTGAAGAGAACATCATGCTCCATGAATTTAAAGATCACACTGTATTATATCAAACTTGTTTCGCTTATAGATTCTATAATATAAAGATTTCTATAAGTTTTGATCAATGTATGGAATTAAAGTAACTTAACTACTGCTGTTATGGTTTAATTTAAATGTCATCATAGATCTAGCCATTTGGTTCAGTTCTGACTGAGAGCTCAAAATGGAAAAGCTTTTTGAAAATAATCTTTGAAGAGAACATCATGCTCCATGAATTTAAAGATCACACTGTATTATATCAAACTTGTTTAGATATTAAGTGGTGTAACCTGGGAAATATACCACATTTTGCATTATCAAAATATTAGAAACAAAGAAAAGATTTCTATCTAAAATGTTAATATAAGGGCCAGCCCGTGGCTCACTTGGGAGAGCGTGGTGCTGACAACACCAAGTCAAGAGTTAAGATCTTTAAAAATAAATAAATAAAAATAAATAAATAAAAAGTTAATATAAAATAAATGCTTTTATTTTGGAGGAGTGGGTAAATTTGTAAGATCAGCATTACATCTAATCTAAGAAAAAAGTGGAAAAACTTACTAAGAGATTGGTTGAATCTTATTTTAAGCTTATCTTTTTGTGCTTAAAAGGCCTTTTTTCATGATATAGTTTTGTTATTTATTTTTAATGCCTAAGTCCCTGGTGATTGCCTTCTGTGTAAAGGAAATCCCCTGGGAGGTGTGGACAGAAGTTAAAAATCAGAGTCAGTTTCTTCTTAATTCAGAGGTAGAGAGAGGGGTACGGCAGGGTAAGGAACAGAGCTTCAAAAGGAACCAAAGCATAAAAGAAAGTCACCTTGTTAGCTGACAGAGAAGTGTGTTCGCCTCAGGGATTGAAGCTTTATTGAATATTCCTATTTTAAATGGACACTATAAACTACGCCATCATTACCTATAGGTGGGTATTAGGTGACTCTATCCTAGATATGTCAGATAGATGTCAGGATTGCTGAAATTGCTTATTCTTAGCTCATAAAATAAAATGGATAGGAGAAACATAGACATTTTTGCTGATTCAAATATTAAGTTGGAAACTCTGGCCTTAAAGTGGTCAGAGGGAAAAAAAAAACAGATCTTAAGTGAAGAATATACTCCTGCTTACTTTACCAGTATGCTTTCACAGTTATAATGAGAAATCAAAACATGTCTACTCAACCTTGTAAAAAAAATACATGAACAAGAAACGTGGATATTTATCTTCACTGCTCAATTTAGTGTCTTGATTGCCCACAAGTTACAACACTGTTTTACACATCAATCTCACTGTTAATTAAACCATGTTAATTATTAATTTACTCTGCTTGTTTGAGAATGTTGCAATTGATTTCACATATAACTTTCCTGCTTTTTGAAACTTTCCATCATGTTAGGTTAAACAGTCATTCTTATAGCGATCTAGGAAAGGAAACTTAGAGTTGTGTATCACTTGCTTTTCCTTTAGTATCTTTAGTTATATGATTTACCAAGACATGCAAAATTTTTTTCTGCATGGTTTTTGTATGCTCCATCTGTTTCTGCTAAGGCTACTGAAGGACCTGCTCTGCTCTGTCCTGTATTACTGCTGTGGTTTTCTCATGAGATTTTCCTTACCTCTCCTTATTGCCCTCTTCCCTGTTTCTACCAAACTCTACCAAACTCGTTTCTGCATTTTGAAAATAGTTTGTATGCTGAAGACATGGTAATGAACAATCCCTTCCTTCAAAGATCTTACAGCGAGACAGAAGCAGAGAGACCAAGAAACAGAGAGCGAGAGAGAGAGGCCAAGAAGAAAACTCTTATTTAAGTGCTGCTACAACAGAGGGAAGCATGATTGTGAGGAAGAGACTACAGGAGGGGCAACTCACTTTGTTTTGTTTTGAGGATTTATGAGAAGTAGTAGCTTTGTAATGATTTTAACAACAGGATGGGTTTAGCAAGATTTTCCGTCCTTTAGCAATATGTAGTTATGGGGTGGGGGGAAAGCCTCTCTAGACATGGCAAGGCTCAGATGTGAGAGAACATACAGTGTGTTCACAGATTTCAAATAGTTTCATAGGGCTAAATCAAAGAGCGTGTGAGGAAGAATGGATCAGAGCTGGCAAGGCTACAGTCAGTGTTAGTATAGTAATCTAGGGAACAGATAATGACACCTTGTTCTTAAAGGTGGAAAGGGGTAGGAGAAAAATGGTTACATTAGAGGGAGCAAAATTGTTGCTGGTGACTTTTTGGATATGGAGTGTGGGGAGATGGAGGATGACCCCCAGGACTCTGCCTAGGGCACTCGGGTGAATGAACAGTGGCACCTTTCACTGAGGTGGGTATGCAGGAGGGAAGGGGTGGTTCAGGGAGGAAGAGGCTTGGTCAAACAGTGTCTTGCTAGCCCTGTTGAATTTGTCACTCTTCTCCTTAAAATTCTTTAAGACAGAGAGCATCTCATAATCCCATCCAAATACCTGTCACCTCTTAATTGCTTGTGACTTCTGCTACTGTTAGACATATATTCATGAAGTTCTGTCATGTGCAGAAATAGCAAATAGAGACAGGGCTCCTTAGAGGAAGCAATTTTCAACTTGGAACCTGGGAACTCTTATTTTACTTTGATTTCATCTTCAAGACTTCATTTCATTTAACAATGGAATCTGAAGAAAATCGGAAGATGTGATAAGCTCCGGTCTTAGGAAGTTCTACTCCCAGTGGTTTTTTTCATCCCAGCCTGAAAGTTGGAAGCTATAGACTAGAGCTGTGACTGGAGCACACATCATAGGTGCTGGACAAATATTTCTTAAGCCAATGAAAGAATACGTAATCTATCAGCCTGAAAGTTGGAAGCTATAGACTAGAGCTGTGACCGGAGCACACATCATAGGTGCTGGACAAATATTTCTTAAGCCAATGAAAGAATACGTAATCTATTCTTGGTTAAGTACTGTTTAAACAAATTACATAGTATGGAAAGAGAATAAATATTTGGCTATTTACTCAATTATAATAAATTGTTTTTCTTGAAAATTTAATCTGTATAATTCATGCTTTGTGTATTTTGCCAAAAAAGTGTCGTATCTTATACTTATCGCTTTGTGTATTTCGCCAAAAAAGTGTCGTATCTTATACTTATTACTCAAAGAGTAATTGAAATAGAATAACTGTAAAGGCTGTGGCTATATGTTGGAAGCTCCCCTGTAAGCTCTTTGATCTTCACTAGCTCTTTTGCCCAAAGAATCTGTGAGCCTTTGTCGACATCAGTTAAAACAAAGAGCTGTTTCAGTGGTTGATGGTTCTTTGATATGTGGTTGTGCTTTTTTGTAGAAAGGACACAGAAGTCTTTGTCAAAATCGTGTATTAACATACATGCTATTATCCAAAGTTTTGATGTGAATTGGATTTTATATTTCCCATATTGAAACATTAGAGGAAGAAAAACTCCTGTTGTCAGATTTGATACTATGTGTTATTAATTCTTTTAATCCTCTAATTCAGTCTGTTAATATGACAAAAGCCAATATAAAAGTTTTCTGATATTTCCATTATTGTTTTGCTAAAGATAATATCATTTGTCATTCTTTGTCATGTGATTGATATAGCAACAATCTAACTAGACACAAAATTCCAAAACTTATTATAACTGTTGATTTGGTTGTGTTTCTTATTTCAAACCTATATATGCTGTGGATGAAAATTTTCAATGAGGAAAAAATGTACGAAAGGTATAAAATCAACAAAACAGTAAGTTATTAGTATTATATAATTTCTGAATTTATAAAACAAATATTACACTGAAAAAATTTTAATATTTGAGCATTTGCTAAGATAGTTATAAAATATTCTCACACTAATATAAATACATATAAGTATTTTTTTAAATTTTATTTCTACTAATTCCATTTTTAATCATAGCAGCAGCAGAACACTAATTTTTCAAACTAAATCTAATTAGAAACTTTTTAAAGATCACTATGGGATAGTATTACTTACTATTCAGCATGGATGCTTAAACAAGTAAAAATAAGTTAATATTTCTGTTAACAACATTTTACAGAGCATTCTACATTTTGCACAAAATTACTATTCTTATAGGTAATTTCAATCTCATATTGTGAAGTGTTATTTTTCCATGCAGTGCTTTTATTAACAATTTCCTTTCACCAAGACTAAAGAACAATATTTTCTCATAATTTAAAGAGGTAGACTTTTGCCTTCTGAAGTGCTTCCAAACTGACCAAAGGAAAGCTACCAGGTTCTCGTTTTTTCCCTCTCTGTGTGCTCTTTCATAAGCGTTACAGTACCAGTCCCTTCATTTGCTTGTGTGTGAACTTGCTCTTTCATTCTATAAAGTACTTACATCTAAATTTGTTTTATATATATATATATATATATATATATATTTTTTTTTTTT